>NW_026060870.1:0-75903 GCF_929443795.1 Astur gentilis | reverse complement strand
TTGGGGATCTCTGCTTTCCCAGAGACTCAGCATGTCACGGTGCTCACCTCTCGCCCAGAGCCTTTTTCTGAAAAGGCAAACTTACGGCTCCTTCTCCCACAAGGAAGGTGCCCAGCCCTGAAAGATCTTCTGGTATTCACTATCCCTCTGCAGCCTATCCACAGGCACAACAGCTTTTGGGATCTCTGCTTTCCCAGAGACTCAGCATGTCACGGTGCTCGCTCTCTCGGCAGAAGCTTTTTTCTGAAAAGGCAAACTTACGGCTCCTTCTCCCACAGGGAAGGGTGCCAGCCCTGAAAACTAATGCAGTTTTTCACTATCCCTCTGCAGGCCTATCCCACAGGCACAACAGCTTTGGGGATCTCTGCTTTCCCAGAGACTCAGCATGTCACGGTGCTCGCTCTCGGCAGAAGCTTTTTTCTGAAAAGGCAAACTTACGGCTCCTTCTCCCACAGGAAGGTGCCAGCCCCTGAAAACTAATGCAGTTTTTCACTATCCCTCTGCAGCCTATCCACAGGCACAACAGCTTTTGGGATCTCTGCTTTCCCAGAGACTCAGCATGTCACGGTGCTCGCTCTCGGCAGAAGCTTTTTTTCTGAAAAGGCAAACTTACGGCTCCTTCTCCCACAGGGAAGGTGCCAGCCCTGAAAACTAATGCAGTTTTTCACTATCCCTCTGCAGCCTATCCACAGGCACAACAGCTTTGGGGATCTCTGCTTTCCCAGAGACTCAGCATGTCACGGTGCTCGCTCTCGGCAGAAGCTTTTTTCTGAAAAGGCAAACTTACGGCTCCTTCTCCCACAGGGAAGGTGCCAGCCCTGAAAACTAATGCAGTTTTTCACTATCCCTCTGCAGCCTATCCACAGGCACAACAGCTTTGGGGGATCTCTGCTTTCCCAGAGACTCAGCATGTCACGGTGCTCGCTCTCGGCAGAAGCTTTTTTCTGAAAAGGCAAACTTACGGCTCCTTCTCCCACAGGGAAGGTGCCAGCCCTGAAAACTAATGCAGTTTTTTCACTATCCCTCTGCAGCCCTATCCACAGGCACAACAGCTTTGGGGATCTCTGCTTTCCCAGAGACTCAGCATGTCACGGTGCTCGCTCTCGGCAGAAGCTTTTTTCTGAAAAGGCAAACTTACGGCTCCTTCTCCCACAGGGAAGGTGCCAGCCCTGAAAACTAATGCAGTTTTTCACTATCCCTCTGCAGCCTATCCACAGGCACAACAGCTTTGGGGATCTCTGCTTTCCCAGAGACTCAGCATGTCACGGTGCTCACTCTCGCCAGAGCCTTTTTTCTGAAAAGGCAAACTTACGGCTCCTTCTCCCACAAGGAAGGTGCCCAGCCCTGAAAGATCTTGCTGGTATTCACTATCCCTCTGCAGCCTATCCACAGGCACAACAGCTTTGGGGATCTCTGCTTTCCCAGAGACTCAGCATGTCACGGTGCTCGCTCTCGGCAGAAGCTTTTTTCTGAAAAGGCAAACTTACGGCTCCTTCTCCCACAGGGAAGGTGCCAGCCCTGAAAACTAATGCAGTTTTTCACTATCCCCTCTGCAGCCTATCCACAGGCACAACAGCTTTTGGGATCTCTGCTTTCCCAGAGACTCAGCATGTCACGGTGCTTCGCTCTCGGCAGAAGCTTTTTTCTGAAAAGGCAAACTTACGGCTCCTTCTCCCACAGGGAAGGTGCCAGCCCTGAAAACTAATGCAGTTTTTCACTATCCCTCTGCAGCCTATCCACAGGCACAACAGCTTTTGGGGATCTCTGCTTTCCCAGAGACTCAGCATGTCACGGTGCTCGCTCTCGGCAGAAGCTTTTTTCTGAAAAGGCAAACTTACGGCTCCTTCTCCCACAGGGAAGGTGCCAGCCCTGAAAACTAATGCAGTTTTTCACTATCCCTCTGCAGCCTATCCACAGGCACAACAGCTTTGGGGATCTCTGCTTTCCCAGAGACTCAGCATGTCACGGTGCTCACTCTCGGCCAGAAGCTTTTTTCTGAAAAGGCAAACTTACGGCTCCTTCTCCCACAGGGAAGGTGCCAGCCCTGAAAACTAATGCAGTTTTTCACTATCCCCTCTGCAGCCTATCCACAGGCACAACAGCTTTGGGGGATCTCTGCTTTCCCAGAGACTCAGCATGTCACGGTGCTCGCTCTCGGCAGAAGCTTTTTTCTGAAAAGGCAAACTTACGGCTCCTTCTCCCACAGGGAAGGTGCCAGCCCTGAAAAACTAATGCAGTTTTTTCACTATCCCCTCTGCAGCCTATCCACAGGCACAACAGCTTTGGGGGATCTCTGCTTTCCCAGAGACTCAGCATGTCACGGTGCTCACTCTCGGCAGAAGCTTTTTTCTGAAAAGGCAAACTTACGGCTCCTTCTCCCACAAGGGAAGGTGCCAGCCCTGAAAACTAATGCAGTTTTTCCACTATCCCTCTGCAGCCTATCCACAGGCACAACAGCTTTGGGGATCTCTGCTTTCCCAGAGACTCAGCATGTCACGGTGCTCACTCTCGGCCAGAAGCCTTTTTCTGAAAAGGGCAAACTTACGGCTCCTTCTCTCCCACAGGGAAGGTGCCAGCCCTGAAAACTAATGCAGTTTTTCACTATCCCTCTGCAGCCTATCCACAGGCACAACAGCTTTTGGGGATCTCTGCTTTCCCAGAGACTCAGCATGTCACGGTGCTCGCTCTCGGCAGAAGCTTTTTTCTGAAAAGGCAAACTTACGGCTCCTTCTCCCACAGGGAAGGTGCCAGCCCCTGAAAACTAATGCAGTTTTTCACTATCCCTCTGCAGCCTATCCACAGGCACAACAGCTTTGGGGATCTCTGCTTTCCCAGAGACTCAGCATGTCACGGTGCTCGACTCTCGGCAGAAGCTTTTTTCTGAAAAGGCAAACTTACGGCTCCTTCTCCCACAGGGAAGGTGCCAGCCCTGAAAACTAATGCAGTTTTTCACTATCCCTCTGCAGCCTATCCACAGGCACAACAGCTTTGGGGATCTCTGCTTTCCCAGAGACTCAGCATGTCACGGTGCTCGCTCTCGGCAGAAGCTTTTTTCTGAAAAGGCAAACTTACGGCTCCTTCTCCCACAGGGAAGGTGCCAGCCCTGAAAACTAATGCAGTTTTTCACTATCCCTCTGCAGCCTATCCACAGGCACAACAGCTTTGGGGATCTCTGCTTTCCCAGAGACTCAGCATGTCACGGTGCTCGCTCTCGGCAGAAGCTTTTTTTCTGAAAAGGCAAACTTACGGCTCCTTCTCCCACAGGGAAGGTGCCAGCCCTGAAAACTAATGCAGTTTTTTCACTATCCCTCTGCAGCCTATCCACAGGCACAACAGCTTTGGGGATCTCTGCTTTCCCCAGAGACTCAGCATGTCACGGTGCTCGCTCTCGGCAGAAGCTTTTTTCTGAAAAGGCAAACTTACGGCTCCTTCTCCCACAGGGAAGGTGCCAGCCCTGAAAAGCTAATGCAGTTTTTCACTATCCCTCTGCAGCCTATCCACAGGCACAACAGCTTTGGGGATCTCTGCTTTCCCAGAGACTCAGCATGTCACGGTGCTCACTCTCGGCCAGAAGCCTTTTTCTGAAAAGGCAAACTTACGGGCTCCTTCTCCCACAAGGAAGGTGCCAGCCCTGAAAGATCTTGCTGGTATTCACTATCCCTCTGCAGCCTATCCACAGGGCACAACAGCTTTTGGGATCTCTGCTTTCCCAGAGACTCAGCATGTCACGGTGCTCGCTCTCGGCAGAAGCTTTTTTCTGAAAAGGGCAAACTTACCGGCTCCCTTCTCCCACAGGGAAGGTGCCAGCCCTGAAAACTAATGCAGTTTTTCACTATCCCTCTGCAGCCTATCCACAGGCACAACAGCTTTGGGGATCTCTGCTTTCCCAGAGACTCAGCATGTCACGGTGCTCGCTCTCAGGCAGAAGCTTTTTTCTGAAAAGGCAAACTTACGGCTCCTTCTCCCACAGGGGAAGGTGCCAGCCCTGAAAACTAATGCAGTTTTTCACTATCCCTCTGCAGCCTATCCACAGGCACAACAGCTTTGGGGATCTCTGCTTTCCCAGAGACTCAGCATGTCACGGTGCTCGCTCTCGGCAGAAGCTTTTTTCTGAAAAGGCAAACTTACGGCTCCTTCTCCCACAGGGAAGGTGCCAGCCCTGAAAACTAATGCAGTTTTTCACTATCCCTCTGCAGCCTATCCACAGGCACAACAGCTTTGGGGATCTCTGCTTTCCCAGAGACTCAGCATGTCACGGTGCTCGCTCTCGCCAGAGCCTTTTTTCTGAAAAGGCAAACTTACGGCTCCTTCTCCCACAAGGAAGGTGCCAGCCCTGAAAGATCTTGCTGGTATTCACTATCCCTCTGCAGCCTATCCACAGGCACAACAGCTTTTTGGGATCTCTGCTTTCCCAGAGACTCAGCATGTCACGGTGCTCGCTCTCGGCAGAAGCTTTTTTCTGAAAAAGGCAAACTTACGGCTCCTTCTCCCACAGGGAAGGTGCCAGCCCTGAAAACTAATGCAGTTTTTCACTATCCCTCTGCAGCCTATCCACAGGCACAACAGCTTTTGGGGATCTCTGCTTTCCCAGAGACTCAGCATGTCACGGTGCTCGCTCTCGGCAGAAGCTTTTTTCTGAAAAGGCAAACTTACGGCTCCTTCTCCCACAGGGAAGGTGCCAGCCCTGAAAACTAATGCAGTTTTTCCACTATCCCTCTGCAGCCTATCCACAGGCACAACAGCTTTTGGGATCTCTGCTTTCCCAGAGACTCAGCATGTCACGGTGCTCGCTCTCGGCAGAAGCTTTTTTCTGAAAAGGCAAACTTACGGCTCCTTCTCCCACAGGGAAGGTGCCAGCCCTGAAAACTAATGCAGTTTTTCACTATCCCTCTGCAGCCTATCCACAGGCACAACAGCTTTTGGGATCTCTGCTTTCCCAGAGACTCAGCATGTCACGGTGCTCGCTCTCGGCAGAAGCTTTTTTCTGAAAAGGCAAACTTACGGCTCCTTCTCCCACAGGGAAGGTGCCAGCCCTGAAAAACTAATGCAGTTTTTTCACTATCCCTCTGCAGCCTATCCACAGGCACAACAGCTTTGGGGATCTCTGCTTTCCCAGAGACTCAGCATGTCACGGTGCTCACTCTCGCCAGAAGCCTTTTTTCTGAAAAGGCAAACTTACGGCTCCTTCTCCCACAGGGAAGGTGCCAGCCCTGAAAACTAATGCAGTTTTTCACTATCCCTCTGCAGCCTATCCACAGGCACAACAGCTTTGGGGATCTCTGCTTTCCCAGAGACTCAGCATGTCACGGTGCTCGCTCTCGGCAGAAGCTTTTTTCTGAAAAGGCAAACTTACGGCTCCTTCTCCCACAGGGGAAGGTGCCAGCCCGGAAAACTAATGCAGTTTTTCACTATCCCTCTGCAGCCTATCCACAGGCACAACAGCTTTGGGGATCTCTGCTTTCCCAGAGACTCAGCATGTCACGGTGCTCACCTCTCCGGCAGAAGCTTTTTTCTGAAAAGGCAAACTTACGGCTCCTTCTCCCACAGGGGAAGGTGCCAGCCCTGAAAACTAATGCAGTTTTTCACTATCCCTCTGCAGCCTATCCACAGGCACAACAGCTTTGGGGATCTCTGCTTTCCCAGAGACTCAGCATGTCACGGTGCTCGCTCTCGGCAGAAGCTTTTTTTCTGAAAAGGCAAACTTACGGCTCCTTCTCCCACAGGGAAAGGTGCCAGCCCTGAAAACTAATGCAGTTTTTCACTATCCCTCTGCAGCCTATCCACAGGCACAACAGCTTTGGGGATCTCTGCTTTCCCAGAGACTCAGCATGTCACGGTGCTCGCTCTCGGCAGAAGCTTTTTTCTGAAAAGGGCAAACTTACGGCTCCTTCTCCCACAGGGAAGGTGCCAGCCCTGAAAACTAATGCAGTTTTTCACTATCCCTCTGCAGCCTATCCACAGGCACAACAGCTTTGGGGATCTCTGCTTTCCCAGAGACTCAGCATGTCACGGTGCTCGCTCTCGGCAGAAGCTTTTTTCTGAAAAGGCAAACTTACGGCTCCTTCTCCCACAGGGAAGGTGCCAGCCCTGAAAACTAATGCAGTTTTTCACTATCCCTCTGCAGCCTATCCACAGGCACAACAGCTTTGGGGATCTCTGCTTTCCCAGAGACTCAGCATGTCACGGTGCTCACTCTCGCCAGAGCCTTTTTCTGAAAAGGCAAACTTACGGCTCCTTCTCCCACAAGGAAGGTGCCAGCCCTGAAAGATCTTGCTGGTATTCACTATCCCTCTGCAGCCTATCCACAGGCACAACAGCTTTTGGGATCTCTGCTTTCCCAGAGACTCAGCATGTCACGGTGCTCGCTCTCGGCAGAAGCTTTTTTCTGAAAAGGCAAACTTACGGCTCCTTCTCCCACAGGGAAGGTGCCAGCCCTGAAAACTAATGCAGTTTTTCACTATCCCTCTGCAGCCTATCCACAGGCACAACAGCTTTGGGGATCTCTGCTTTCCCATAGACTCAGCATGTCACGGTGCTCGCTCTCGGCAGAAGCTTTTTTCTGAAAAGGCAAACTTACGGCTCCTTCTCCCACAGGGAAGGTGCCAGCCCTGAAAACTAATGCAGTTTTTCACTATCCCTCTGCAGCCTATCCACAGGCACAACAGCTTTTGGGATCTCTGCTTTCCCAGAGACTCAGCATGTCACGGTGCTCGCTCTCGGCAGAAGCTTTTTTCTGAAAAGGCAAACTTACGGCTCCTTCTCCCACAAGGAAGGTGCCAGCCCTGAAAACTAATGCAGTTTTTCACTATCCCTCTGCAGCCTATCCACAGGCACAACAGCTTTGGGGATCTCTGCTTTCCCAGAGACTCAGCATGTCACGGTGCTCGCTCTCGGCAGAAGCTTTTTTCTGAAAAGGCAAACTTACGGCTCCTTCTCCCACAGGGAAGGTGCCAGCCCTGAAAACTAATGCAGTTTTTCACTATCCCTCTGCAGCCTATCCACAGGCACAACAGCTTTGGGGATCTCTGCTTTCCCAGAGACTCAGCATGTCACGGTGCTCGCTCTCGGCAGAAGCTTTTTTCTGAAAAGGCAAACTTACGGCTCCTTCTCCCACAGGGAAGGTGCCAGCCCTGAAAAACTAATGCAGTTTTTCACTATCCCTCTGCAGCCTATCCACAGGCACAACAGCTTTGGGGATCTCTGCTTTCCCAGAGACTCAGCATGTCACGGTGCTCGCTCTCGGCAGAAGCTTTTTTCTGAAAAGGCAAACTTACAGCTCCTTCTCCCACAGGGAAGGTGCCAGCCCTGAAAACTAATGCAGTTTTTCACTATCCCTCTGCAGCCTATCCACAGGCACAACAGCTTTGGGGATCTCTGCTTTCCCAGAGACTCAGCATGTCACGGTGCTCACTCTCGCCAGAGCCTTTTTCTGAAAAGGCAAACTTACGGCTCCTTCTCCCACAGGGAAGGTGCCAGCCCTGAAAACTAATGCAGTTTTTCACTATCCCTCTGCAGCCTATCCACAGGCACAACAGCTTTGGGGATCTCTGCTTTCCCAGAGACTCAGCATGTCACGGTGCTCGCTCTCGGCAGAAGCTTTTTTCTGAAAAGGCAAACTTACGGCTCCTTCTCCCACAGGGAAGGTGCCAGCCCTGAAAACTAATGCAGTTTTTCACTATCCCTCTGCAGCCTATCCACAGGCACAACAGCTTTGGGGATCTCTGCTTTCCCAGAGACTCAGCATGTCACGGTGCTCGCTCTCGGCAGAAGCTTTTTTCTGAAAAGGCAAACTTACGGCTCCTTCTCCCACAGGGAAGGTGCCAGCCCTGAAAACTAATGCAGTTTTTCACTATCCCTCTGCAGCCTATCCACAGGCACAACAGCTTTTGGGATCTCTGCTTTCCCAGAGACTCAGCATGTCACGGTGCTCGCTCTCGGCAGAAGCTTTTTTCTGAAAAGGCAAACTTACGGCTCCTTCTCCCACAGGGAAGGTGCCAGCCCTGAAAACTAATGCAGTTTTTCACTATCCCTCTGCAGCCTATCCACAGGCACAACAGCTTTTGGGATCTCTGCTTTCCCAGAGACTCAGCATGTCACGGTGCTCGCTCTCGGCAGAAGCTTTTTTCTGAAAAGGCAAACTTACGGCTCCTTCTCCCACAGGGAAGGTGCCAGCCCTGAAAACTAATGCAGTTTTTCACTATCCCTCTGCAGCCTATCCACAGGCACAACAGCTTTGGGGATCTGTGCTTTCCCAGAGACTCAGCATGTCACGGTGCTCGCTCTCGCCAGAGCCTTTTTCTGAAAAGGCAAACTTACGGCTCCTTCTCCCACAGGGAAGGTGCCAGCCCTGAAAACTAATGCAGTTTTTCACTATCCCTCTGCAGCCTATCCACAGGCACAACAGCTTTTGGGATCTCTGCTTCCCCAGAGACTCAGCATGTCACGGTGCTCGCTCTCGGCAGAAGCTTTTTTCTGAAAAGGCAAACTTACGGCTCCTTCTCCCACAGGGAAGGTGCCAGCCCTGAAAACTAATGCAGTTTTTCACTATCCCTCTGCAGCCTATCCACAGGCACAACAGCTTTTGGGATCTCTGCTTTCCCAGAGACTCAGCATGTCACGGTGCTCGCTCTCGGCAGAAGCTTTTTTCTGAAAAGGCAAACTTACGGCTCCTTCTCCCACAGGGAAGGTGCCAGCCCTGAAAACTAATGCAGTTTTTCACTATCCCTCTGCAGCCTATCCACAGGCACAACAGCTTTTGGGATCTCTGCTTTCCCAGAGACTCAGCATGTCACGGTGCTCGCTCTCGGCAGAAGCTTTTTTCTGAAAAGGCAAACTTACGGCTCCTTCTCCCACAGGGAAGGTGCCAGCCCTGAAAACTAATGCAGTTTTTCACTATCCCTCTGCAGCCAATCCACAGGCACAACAGCTTTGGGGATCTCTGCTTTCCCAGAGACTCAGCATGTCACGGTGCTCACTCTCGCCAGAGCCTTTTTCTGAAAAGGCAAACTTACGGCTCCTTCTCCCACAGGGAAGGTGCCAGCCCTGAAAACTAATGCAGTTTTTCACTATCCCTCTGCAGCCTATCCACAGGCACAACAGCTTTTGGGATCTCTGCTTTCCCAGAGACTCAGCATGTCACGGTGCTCGCTCTCGGCAGAAGCTTTTTTCTGAAAAGGCAAACTTACGGCTCCTTCTCCCACAGGGAAGGTGCCAGCCCTGAAAACTAATGCAGTTTTTCACTATCCCTCTGCAGCCTATCCACAGGCACAACAGCTTTGGGGATCTCTGCTTTCCCAGAGACTCAGCATGTCACGGTGCTCACTCTCGGCAGAAGCTTTTTTCTGAAAAGGCAAACTTACGGCTCCTTCTCCCACAAGGAAGGTGCCAGCCCTGAAAACTAATGCAGTTTTTCACTATCCCTCTGCAGCCTATCCACAGGCACAACAGCTTTGGGGATCTCTGCTTTCCCAGAGACTCAGCATGTCACGGTGCTCGCTCTCGGCAGAAGCTTTTTTCTGAAAAGGCAAACTTACGGCTCCTTCTCCCACAGGGAAGGTGCCAGCCCTGAAAACTAATGCAGTTTTTCACTATCCCTCTGCAGCCTATCCACAGGCACAACAGCTTTGGGGATCTCTGCTTTCCCAGAGACTCAGCATGTCACGGTGCTCGCTCTCGGCAGAAGCTTTTTTCTGAAAAGGCAAACTTACGGCTCCTTCTCCCACAGGGAAGGTGCCAGCCCTGAAAACTAATGCAGTTTTTCACTATCCCTCTGCAGCCTATCCACAGGCACAACAGCTTTGGGGATCTCTGCTTTCCCAGAGACTCAGCATGTCACGGTGCTCGCTCTCGGCAGAAGCTTTTTTCTGAAAAGGCAAACTTACGGCTCCTTCTCCCACAGGGAAGGTGCCAGCCCTGAAAACTAATGCAGTTTTTCACTATCCCTCTGCAGCCTATCCACAGGCACAACAGCTTTGGGGATCTCTGCTTTCCCAGAGACTCAGCATGTCACGGTGCTCACTCTCGCCAGAGCCTTTTTCTGAAAAGGCAAACTTACGGCTCCTTCTCCCACAAGGAAGGTGCCAGCCCTGAAAGATCTTGCTGGTATTCACTATCCCTCTGCAGCCTATCCACAGGCACAACAGCTTTTGGGATCTCTGCTTTCCCAGAGACTCAGCATGTCACGGTGCTCGCTCTCGGCAGAAGCTTTTTTCTGAAAAGGCAAACTTACGGCTCCTTCTCCCACAGGGAAGGTGCCAGCCCTGAAAACTAATGCAGTTTTTCACTATCCCTCTGCAGCCTATCCACAGGCACAACAGCTTTGGGGATCTCTGCTTTCCCAGAGACTCAGCATGTCACGGTGCTCGCTCTCGGCAGAAGCTTTTTTCTGAAAAGGCAAACTTACGGCTCCTTCTCCCACAGGGAAGGTGCCAGCCCTGAAAACTAATGCAGTTTTTCACTATCCCTCTGCAGCCTATCCACAGGCACAACAGCTTTGGGGATCTCTGCTTTCCCAGAGACTCAGCATGTCACGGTGCTCGCTCTCGGCAGAAGCTTTTTGAAAAGGCAAACTTACGGCTCCTTCTCCCACAGGGAAGGTGCCAGCCCTGAAAACTAATGCAGTTTTTCACTATCCCTCTGCAGCCTATCCACAGGCACAACAGCTTTGGGGATCTCTGCTTTCCCAGAGACTCAGCATGTCACGGTGCTCGCTCTCGGCAGAAGCTTTTTTCTGAAAAGGCAAACTTACGGCTCCTTCTCCCACAGGGAAGGTGCCAGCCCTGAAAACTAATGCAGTTTTTCACTATCCCTCTGCAGCCTATCCACAGGCACAACAGCTTTTGGGATCTCTGCTTTCCCAGAGACTCAGCATGTCACGGTGCTCGCTCTCGGCAGAAGCTTTTTTCTGAAAAGGCAAACTTACGGCTCCTTCTCCCACAGGGAAGGTGCCAGCCCTGAAAACTAATGCAGTTTTTCACTATCCCTCTGCAGCCTATCCACAGGCACAACAGCTTTTGGGATCTCTGCTTTCCCAGAGACTCAGCATGTCACGGTGCTCGCTCTCGGCAGAAGCTTTTTCCTGAAAAGGCAAACTTACGGCTCCTTCTCCCACAGGGAAGGTGCCAGCCCTGAAAACTAATGCAGTTTTTCACTATCCCTCTGCAGCCTATCCACAGGCACAACAGCTTTGGGGATCTCTGCTTTCCCAGAGACTCAGCATGTCACGGTGCTCGCTCTCGGCAGAAGCTTTTTTCTGAAAAAGAAAACTTTCGGCTCCTTCTCCCTCAGGGAACGTGCTAGCCCTGAAAACTAATGCAGTTTTTCACTATCCCTCTGCAGCCTATCCACAGGCACAACAGCTTTGGGGATCTCTGCTTTTCCAGAGACTCAGCATGTCACGGTGCTCGCTCTCGGCAGAGCCTTTTTCTGAAAAGGCAAACTTACGGCTCCTTCTCCCACAAGGAAGGTGCCAGCCCTGAAAACTAATGCAGTTTTTCACTATCCCTCTGCAGCCTATCCACAGGCACAACAGCTTTGGGGATCTCTGCTTTCCCAGAGACTCAGCATGTCACGGTGCTCGCTCTCTGCAGAAGCTTTTTTCTGAAGAGGCAAACTAACGGTTCCTTCTCCCACAGGGAAGGTGCCAGCCCTGAAAACTAATGCAGTTTTTCACTATCCCTCTGCAGCCTATCCACAGGCACAACAGCTTTGGGGATCTCTGCTTTCCCAGAGACTCAGCATGTCACGGTGCTCGCTCTCGGCAGAAGCTTTTTTCTGAAAAGGCAAACTTACGGCTCCTTCTCCCACAGGGAAGGTGCCAGCCCTGAAAACTAATGCAGTTTTTCACTATCCCTCTGCAGCCTATCCACAGGCACAACAGCTTTGGGGATCTCTGCTTTCCCAGAGACTCAGCATGTCACGGTGCTCGCTCTCGGCAGAAGCTTTTTTCTGAAAAGGCAAACTTACGGCTCCTTCTCCCACAGGGAAGGTGCCAGCCCTGAAAACTAATGCAGTTTTTCACTATCCCTCTGCAGCCTATCCACAGGCACAACAGCTTTGGGGATCTCTGCTTTCCCAGAGACTCAGCATGTCACGGTGCTCGCTCTCGGCAGAAGCTTTTTTCTGAAAAGGCAAACTTACGGCTCCTTCTCCCACAGGGAAGGTGCCAGCCCTGAAAACTAATGCAGTTTTTCACTATCCCTCTGCAGCCTATCCACAGGCACAACAGCTTTGGGGATCTCTGCTTTCCCAGAGACTCAGCATGTCACGGTGCTCGCTCTCGGCAGAAGCTTTTTTCTGAAAAGGCAAACTTACGGCTCCTTCTCCCACAGGGAAGGTGCCAGCCCTGAAAACTAATGCAGTTTTTCACTATCCCTCTGCAGCCTATCCACAGGCACAACAGCTTTGGGGATCTCTGCTTTCCCAGAGACTCAGCATGTCACGGTGCTCGCTCTCGGCAGAAGCTTTTTTCTGAAAAGGCAAACTTACGGCTCCTTCTCCCACAGGGAAGGTGCCAGCCCTGAAAACTAATGCAGTTTTTCACTATCCCTCTGCAGCCTATCCACAGGCACAACAGCTTTGGGGATCTCTGCTTTCCCAGAGACTCAGCATGTCACGGTGCTCGCTCTCGGCAGAAGCTTTTTTCTGAAAAGGCAAACTTACGGCTCCTTCTCCCACAGGGAAGGTGCCAGCCCTGAAAACTAATGCAGTTTTTCACTATCCCTCTGCAGCCTATCCACAGGCACAACAGCTTTGGGGATCTCTGCTTTCCCAGAGACTCAGCATGTCACGGTGCTCGCTCTCGGCAGAAGCTTTTTTCTGAAAAGGCAAACTTACGGCTCCTTCTCCCACAGGGAAGGTGCCAGCCCTGAAAACTAATGCAGTTTTTCACTATCCCTCTGCAGCCTATCCACAGGCACAACAGCTTTGGGGATCTCTGCTTTCCCAGAGACTCAGCATGTCACGGTGCTCGCTCTCGGCAGAAGCTTTTTTCTGAAAAGGCAAACTTACGGCTCCTTCTCCCACAGGGAAGGTGCCAGCCCTGAAAACTAATGCAGTTTTTCACTATCCCTCTGCAGCCTATCCACAGGCACAACAGCTTTGGGGATCTGTGCTTTCCCAGAGACTCAGCATGTCACGGTGCTCGCTCTCGGCAGAAGCTTTTTTCTGAAAAGGCAAACTTACGGCTCCTTCTCCCACAGGGAAGGTGCCAGCCCTGAAAACTAATGCAGTTTTTCACTATCCCTCTGCAGCCTATCCACAGGCACAACAGCTTTGGGGATCTCTGCTTTCCCAGAGACTCAGCATGTCACGGTGCTCACTCTCGCCAGAGCCTTTTTCTGAAAAGGCAAACTTACGGCTCCTTCTCCCACAGGGAAGGTGCCAGCCCTGAAAACTAATGCAGTTTTTCACTATCCCTCTGCAGCCTATCCACAGGCACAACAGCTTTGGGGATCTGTGCTTTCCCAGAGACTCAGCATGTCACGGTGCTCGCTCTCGGCAGAAGCTTTTTTCTGAAAAGGCAAACTTACGGCTCCTTCTCCCACAGGGAAGGTGCCAGCCCTGAAAACTAATGCAGTTTTTCACTATCCCTCTGCAGCCTATCCACAGGCACAACAGCTTTGGGGATCTCTGCTTTCCCAGAGACTCAGCATGTCACGGTGCTCACTCTCGGCAGAAGCTTTTTCTGAAAAGGCAAACTTACGGCTCCTTCTCCCACAGGGAAGGTGCCAGCCCTGAAAACTAATGCAGTTTTTCACTATCCCTCTGCAGCCTATCCACAGGCACAACAGCTTTGGGGATCTCTGCTTTCCCAGAGACTCAGCATGTCACGGTGCTCGCTCTCGGCAGAAGCTTTTTTCTGAAAAGGCAAACTTACGGCTCCTTCTCCCACAGGGAAGGTGCCAGCCCTGAAAACTAATGCAGTTTTTCACTATCCCTCTGCAGCCTATCCACAGGCACAACAGCTTTGGGGATCTCTGCTTTCCCAGAGACTCAGCATGTCACGGTGCTCGCTCTCGGCAGAAGCTTTTTTCTGAAAAGGCAAACTTACGGCTCCTTCTCCCACAGGGAAGGTGCCAGCCCTGAAAACTAATGCAGTTTTTCACTATCCCTCTGCAGCCTATTCACAGGCACAACAGCTTTTGGGATCTCTGCTTTCCCAGAGACTCAGCATGTCACGGTGCTCGCTCTCGGCAGAAGCTTTTTTCTGAAAAGGCAAACTTACGGCTCCTTCTCCCACAGGGAAGGTGCCAGCCCTGAAAACTAATGCAGTTTTTCACTATCCCTCTGCAGCCTATCCACAGGCACAACAGCTTTTGGGATCTCTGCTTTCCCAGAGACTCAGCATGTCACGGTGCTCGCTCTCGGCAGAAGCTTTTTCCTGAAAAGGCAAACTTACGGCTCCTTCTCCCACAGGGAAGGTGCCAGCCCTGAAAACTAATGCAGTTTTTCACTATCCCTCTGCAGCCTATCCACAGGCACAACAGCTTTGGGGATCTCTGCTTTCCCAGAGACTCAGCATGTCACGGTGCTCGCTCTCGGCAGAAGCTTTTTTCTGAAAAAGAAAACTTTCGGCTCCTTCTCCCTCAGGGAACGTGCTAGCCCTGAAAACTAATGCAGTTTTTCACTATCCCTCTGCAGCCTATCCACAGGCACAACAGCTTTGGGGATCTCTGCTTTTCCAGAGACTCAGCATGTCACGGTGCTCGCTCTCGGCAGAAGCTTTTTCTGAAAAGGCAAACTTACGGCTCCTTCTCCCACAAGGAAGGTGCCAGCCCTGAAAACTAATGCAGTTTTTCACTATCCCTCTGCAGCCTATCCACAGGCACAACAGCTTTGGGGATCTCTGCTTTCCCAGAGACTCAGCATGTCACGGTGCTCGCTCTCTGCAGAAGCTTTTTTCTGAAAAGGCAAACTTACGGTTCCTTCTCCCACAGGGAAGGTGCCAGCCCTGAAAACTAATGCAGTTTTTCACTATCCCTCTGCAGCCTATCCACAGGCACAACAGCTTTGGGGATCTCTGCTTTCCCAGAGACTCAGCATGTCACGGTGCTCGCTCTCGGCAGAAGCTTTTTTCTGAAAAGGCAAACTTACGGCTCCTTCTCCCACAGGGAAGGTGCCAGCCCTGAAAACTAATGCAGTTTTTCACTATCCCTCTGCAGCCTATCCACAGGCACAACAGCTTTGGGGATCTCTGCTTTCCCAGAGACTCAGCATGTCACGGTGCTCGCTCTCGGCAGAAGCTTTTTTCTGAAAAGGCAAACTTACGGCTCCTTCTCCCACAGGGAAGGTGCCAGCCCTGAAAACTAATGCAGTTTTTCACTATCCCTCTGCAGCCTATCCACAGGCACAACAGCTTTGGGGATCTCTGCTTTCCCAGAGACTCAGCATGTCACGGTGCTCGCTCTCGGCAGAAGCTTTTTTCTGAAAAGGCAAACTTACGGCTCCTTCTCCCACAGGGAAGGTGCCAGCCCTGAAAACTAATGCAGTTTTTCACTATCCCTCTGCAGCCTATCCACAGGCACAACAGCTTTGGGGATCTCTGCTTTCCCAGAGACTCAGCATGTCACGGTGCTCGCTCTCGGCAGAAGCTTTTTTCTGAAAAGGCAAACTTACGGCTCCTTCTCCCACAGGGAAGGTGCCAGCCCTGAAAACTAATGCAGTTTTTCACTATCCCTCTGCAGCCTATCCACAGGCACAACAGCTTTGGGGATCTCTGCTTTCCCAGAGACTCAGCATGTCACGGTGCTCGCTCTCGGCAGAAGCTTTTTTCTGAAAAGGCAAACTTACGGCTCCTTCTCCCACAGGGAAGGTGCCAGCCCTGAAAACTAATGCAGTTTTTCACTATCCCTCTGCAGCCTATCCACAGGCACAACAGCTTTGGGGATCTCTGCTTTCCCAGAGACTCAGCATGTCACGGTGCTCGCTCTCGGCAGAAGCTTTTTTCTGAAAAGGCAAACTTACGGCTCCTTCTCCCACAGGGAAGGTGCCAGCCCTGAAAACTAATGCAGTTTTTCACTATCCCTCTGCAGCCTATCCACAGGCACAACAGCTTTGGGGATCTCTGCTTTCCCAGAGACTCAGCATGTCACGGTGCTCGCTCTCGGCAGAAGCTTTTTTCTGAAAAGGCAAACTTACGGCTCCTTCTCCCACAGGGAAGGTGCCAGCCCTGAAAACTAATGCAGTTTTTCACTATCCCTCTGCAGCCTATCCACAGGCACAACAGCTTTGGGGATCTCTGCTTTCCCAGAGACTCAGCATGTCACGGTGCTCGCTCTCGCCAGAGCCTTTTTCTGAAAAGGCAAACTTACGGCTCCTTCTCCCACAGGGAAGGTGCCAGCCCTGAAAACTAATGCAGTTTTTCACTATCCCTCTGCAGCCTATCCACAGGCACAACAGCTTTGGGGATCTGTGCTTTCCCAGAGACTCAGCATGTCACGGTGCTCGCTCTCGGCAGAAGCTTTTTTCTGAAAAGGCAAACTTACGGCTCCTTCTCCCACAGGGAAGGTGCCAGCCCTGAAAACTAATGCAGTTTTTCACTATCCCTCTGCAGCCTATCCACAGGCACAACAGCTTTGGGGATCTCTGCTTTCCCAGAGACTCAGCATGTCACGGTGCTCGCTCTCGGCAGAAGCTTTTTTCTGAAAAGGCAAACTTACGGCTCCTTCTCCCACAGGGAAGGTGCCAGCCCTGAAAACTAATGCAGTTTTTCACTATCCCTCTGCAGCCTATCCACAGGCACAACAGCTTTTGGGATCTCTGCTTTCCCAGAGACTCAGCATGTCACGGTGCTCACTCTCGGCAGAAGCTTTTTCTGAAAAGGCAAACTTACGGCTCCTTCTCCCACAAGGAAGGTGCCAGCCCTGAAAACTAATGCAGTTTTTCACTATCCCTCTGCAGCCTATCCACAGGCACAACAGCTTTGGGGATCTCTGCTTTCCCAGAGACTCAGCATGTCACGGTGCTCGCTCTCGGCAGAAGCTTTTTTCTGAAAAAGAAAACTTTCGGCTCCTTCTCCCTCAGGGAAGGTGCTAGCCCTGAAAACTAATGCAGTTTTTCACTATCCCTCTGCAGCCTATCCACAGGCACAACAGCTTTGGGGATCTCTGCTTTCCCAGAGACTCAGCATGTCACGGTGCTCGCTCTCGGCAGAAGCTTTTTTCTGAAAAGGCAAACTTACGGCTCCTTCTCCCACAGGGAAGGTGCCAGCCCTGAAAACTAATGCAGTTTTTCACTATCCCTCTGCAGCCTATCCACAGGCACAACAGCTTTGGGGATCTCTGCTTTCCCAGAGACTCAGCATGTCACGGTGCTCGCTCTCGGCAGAAGCTTTTTTCTGAAAAGGCAAACTTACGGCTCCTTCTCCCACAGGGAAGGTGCCAGCCCTGAAAACTAATGCAGTTTTTCACTATCCCTCTGCAGCCTATCCACAGGCACAACAGCTTTGGGGATCTGTGCTTTCCCAGAGACTCAGCATGTCACGGTGCTCGCTCTCGGCAGAAGCTTTTTTCTGAAAAGGCAAACTTACGGATCCTTCTCCCACAGGGAAGGTGCCAGCCCTGAAAACTAATGCAGTTTTTCACTATCCCTCTGCAGCCTATCCACAGGCACAACAGCTTTGGGGATCTCTGCTTTCCCAGAGACTCAGCATGTCACGGTGCTCGCTCTCGGCAGAAGCTTTTTTCTGAAAAGGCAAACTTACGGATCCTTCTCCCACAGGGAAGGGGCCAGCCCTGAAAACTAATGCAGTTTTTCACTATCCCTCTGCAGCCTATCCACAGGCACAACAGCTTTGGGGATCTCTGCTTTCCCAGAGACTCAGCATGTCACGGTGCTCGCTCTCGGCAGAAGCTTTTTTCTGAAAAGGCAAACTTACGGCTCCTTCTCCCACAGGGAAGGTGCCAGCCCTGAAAACTAATGCAGTTTTTCACTATCCCTCTGCAGCCTATCCACAGGCACAACAGCTTTGGGGATCTCTGCTTTCCCAGAGACTCAGCATGTCACGGTGCTCGCTCTCGGCAGAAGCTTTTTTCTGAAAAGGCAAACTTACGGCTCCTTCTCCCACAGGGAAGGTGCCAGCCCTGAAAACTAATGCAGTTTTTCACTATCCCTCTGCAGCCTATCCACAGGCACAACAGCTTTGGGGATCTCTGCTTTCCCAGAGACTCAGCATGTCACGGTGCTCGCTCTCGGCAGAAGCTTTTTTCTGAAAAAGAAAACTTTCGGCTCCTTCTCCCTCAGGGAAGGTGCTAGCCCTGAAAACTAATGCAGTTTTTCACTATCCCTCTGCAGCCTATCCACAGGCACAACAGCTTTGGGGATCTCTGCTTTTCCAGAGACTCAGCATGTCACGGTGCTCGCTCTCGGCAGAGCCTTTTTCTGAAAAGGCAAACTTACGGCTCCTTCTCCCACAAGGAAGGTGCCAGCCCTGAAAACTAATGCAGTTTTTCACTATCCCTCTGCAGCCTATCCACAGGCACAACAGCTTTGGGGATCTCTGCTTTCCCAGAGACTCAGCATGTCACGGTGCTCGCTCTCGGCAGAAGCTTTTTTCTGAAAAGGCAAACTTACGGCTCCTTCTCCCACAGGGAAGGTGCCAGCCCTGAAAACTAATGCAGTTTTTCACTATCCCTCTGCAGCCTATCCACAGGCACAACAGCTTTGGGGATCTCTGCTTTCCCAGAGACTCAGCATGTCACGGTGCTCACTCTCGGCAGAAGCTTTTTCTGAAAAGGCAAACTTACGGCTCCTTCTCCCACAAGGAAGGTGCCAGCCCTGAAAACTAATGCAGTTTTTCACTATCCCTCTGCAGCCTATCCACAGGCACAACAGCTTTGGGGATCTCTGCTTTCCCAGAGACTCAGCATGTCACGGTGCTCGCTCTCGGCAGAAGCTTTTTTCTGAAAAGGCAAACTTACGGCTCCTTCTCCCACAGGGAAGGTGCCAGCCCTGAAAACTAATGCAGTTTTTCACTATCCCTCTGCAGCCTATCCACAGGCACAACAGCTTTGGGGATCTCTGCTTTCCCACAGACTCAGCATGTCACGGTGCTCACTCTCGCCAGAGCCTTTTTCTGAAAAGGCAAACTTACGGCTCCTTCTCCCACAAGGAAGGTGCCAGCCCTGAAAGATCTTGCTGGTATTCACTATCCCTCTGCAGCCTATCCACAGGCACAACAGCTTTTGGGATCTCTGCTTTCCCAGAGACTCAGCATGTCACGGTGCTCGCTCTCGGCAGAAGCTTTTTTCTGAAAAGGCAAACTTACGGCTCCTTCTCCCACAGGGAAGGTGCCAGCCCTGAAAACTAATGCAGTTTTTCACTATCCCTCTGCAGCCTATCCACAGGCACAACAGCTTTGGGGATCTCTGCTTTCCCAGAGACTCAGCATGTCACGGTGCTCGCTCTCGGCAGAAGCTTTTTTCTGAAAAGGCAAACTTACGGCTCCTTCTCCCACAGGGAAGGTGCCAGCCCTGAAAACTAATGCAGTTTTTCACTATCCCTCTGCAGCCTATCCACAGGCACAACAGCTTTGGGGATCTCTGCTTTCCCAGAGACTCAGCATGTCACGGTGCTCGCTCTCGGCAGAAGCTTTTTTCTGAAAAGGCAAACTTACGGCTCCTTCTCCCACAGGGAAGGTGCCAGCCCTGAAAACTAATGCAGTTTTTCACTATCCCTCTGCAGCCTATCCACAGGCACAACAGCTTTTGGGATCTCTGCTTTCCCAGAGACTCAGCATGTCACGGTGCTCGCTCTCGGCAGAAGCTTTTTTCTGAAAAGGCAAACTTACGGCTCCTTCTCCCACAGGGAAGGTGCCAGCCCTGAAAACTAATGCAGTTTTTCACTATCCCTCTGCAGCCTATCCACAGGCACAACAGCTTTTGGGATCTCTGCTTTCCCAGAGACTCAGCATGTCACGGTGCTCGCTCTCGGCAGAAGCTTTTTTCTGAAAAGGCAAACTTACGGCTCCTTCTCCCACAGGGAAGGTGCCAGCCCTGAAAACTAATGCAGTTTTTCACTATCCCTCTGCAGCCTATCCACAGGCACAACAGCTTTGGGGATCTCTGCTTTCCCAGAGACTCAGGATGTCACGGTGCTCGCTCTCGGCAGAAGCTTTTTTCTGAAAAGGCAAACTTACGGCTCCTTCTCCCACAGGGAAGGTGCCAGCCCTGAAAACTAATGCAGTTTTTCACTATCCCTCTGCAGCCTATCCACAGGCACAACAGCTTTGGGGATCTCTGCTTTCCCAGAGACTCAGCATGTCACGGTGCTCACTCTCGGCAGAAGCTTTTTCTGAAAAGGCAAACTTACGGCTCCTTCTCCCACAAGGAAGGTGCCAGCCCTGAAAACTAATGCAGTTTTTCACTATCCCTCTGCAGCCTATCCACAGGCACAACAGCTTTGGGGATCTCTGCTTTCCCAGAGACTCAGCATGTCACGGTGCTCGCTCTCGGCAGAAGCTTTTTTCTGAAAAGGCAAACTTACGGCTCCTTCTCCCACAGGGAAGGTGCCAGCCCTCAAAACTAATGCAGTTTTTCACTATCCCTCTGCAGCCTATCCACAGGCACAACAGCTTTGGGGATCTCTGCTTTCCCAGAGACTCAGCATGTCACGGTGCTCGCTCTCGGCAGAAGCTTTTTTCTGAAAAGGCAAACTTACGGCTCCTTCTCCCACAGGGAAGGTGCCAGCCCTGAAAACTAATGCAGTTTTTCACTATCCCTCTGCAGCCTATCCACAGGCACAACAGCTTTTGGGATCTCTGCTTTCCCAGAGACTCAGCATGTCACGGTGCTCGCTCTCGGCAGAAGCTTTTTTCTGAAAAGGCAAACTTACGGCTCCTTCTCCCACAGGGAAGGTGCCAGCCCTGAAAACTAATGCAGTTTTTCACTATCCCTCTGCAGCCTATCCACAGGCACAACAGCTTTGGGGATCTGTGCTTTCCCAGAGACTCAGCATGTCACGGTGCTCGCTCTCGGCAGAAGCTTTTTTCTGAAAAGGCAAACTTACGGCTCCTTCTCCCACAGGGAAGGTGCCAGCCCTGAAAACTAATGCAGTTTTTCACTATCCCTCTGCAGCCTATCCACAGGCACAACAGCTTTGGGGATCTCTGCTTTCCCAGAGACTCAGCATGTCACGGTGCTCACTCTCGCCAGAGCCTTTTTCTGAAAAGGCAAACTTACGGCTCCTTCTCCCACAGGGAAGGTGCCAGCCCTGAAAACTAATGCAGTTTTTCACTATCCCTCTGCAGCCTATCCACAGGCACAACAGCTTTGGGGATCTCTGCTTTCCCACAGACTCAGCATGTCACGGTGCTCACTCTCGCCAGAGCCTTTTTCTGAAAAGGCAAACTTACGGCTCCTTCTCCCACAAGGAAGGTGCCAGCCCTGAAAGATCTTGCTGGTATTCACTATCCCTCTGCAGCCTATCCACAGGCACAACAGCTTTTGGGATCTCTGCTTTCCCAGAGACTCAGCATGTCACGGTGCTCGCTCTCGGCAGAAGCTTTTTTCTGAAAAGGCAAACTTACGGCTCCTTCTCCCACAGGGAAGGTGCCAGCCCTGAAAACTAATGCAGTTTTTCACTATCCCTCTGCAGCCTATCCACAGGCACAACAGCTTTGGGGATCTCTGCTTTCCCAGAGACTCAGCATGTCACGGTGCTCGCTCTCGGCAGAAGCTTTTTTCTGAAAAGGCAAACTTACGGCTCCTTCTCCCACAGGGAAGGTGCCAGCCCTGAAAACTAATGCAGTTTTTCACTATCCCTCTGCAGCCTATCCACAGGCACAACAGCTTTGGGGATCTCTGCTTTCCCAGAGACTCAGCATGTCACGGTGCTCGCTCTCGGCAGAAGCTTTTTTCTGAAAAGGCAAACTTACGGCTCCTTCTCCCACAGGGAAGGTGCCAGCCCTGAAAACTAATGCAGTTTTTCACTATCCCTCTGCAGCCTATCCACAGGCACAACAGCTTTTGGGATCTCTGCTTTCCCAGAGACTCAGCATGTCACGGTGCTCGCTCTCGGCAGAAGCTTTTTTCTGAAAAGGCAAACTTACGGCTCCTTCTCCCACAGGGAAGGTGCCAGCCCTGAAAACTAATGCAGTTTTTCACTATCCCTCTGCAGCCTATCCACAGGCACAACAGCTTTTGGGATCTCTGCTTTCCCAGAGACTCAGCATGTCACGGTGCTCGCTCTCGGCAGAAGCTTTTTTCTGAAAAGGCAAACTTACGGCTCCTTCTCCCACAGGGAAGGTGCCAGCCCTGAAAACTAATGCAGTTTTTCACTATCCCTCTGCAGCCTATCCACAGGCACAACAGCTTTGGGGATCTCTGCTTTCCCAGAGACTCAGCATGTCACGGTGCTCGCTCTCGGCAGAAGCTTTTTTCTGAAAAGGCAAACTTACGGCTCCTTCTCCCACAGGGAAGGTGCCAGCCCTGAAAACTAATGCAGTTTTTCACTATCCCTCTGCAGCCTATCCACAGGCACAACAGCTTTGGGGATCTCTGCTTTCCCAGAGACTCAGCATGTCACGGTGCTCACTCTCGGCAGAAGCTTTTTCTGAAAAGGCAAACTTACGGCTCCTTCTCCCACAAGGAAGGTGCCAGCCCTGAAAACTAATGCAGTTTTTCACTATCCCTCTGCAGCCTATCCACAGGCACAACAGCTTTGGGGATCTGTGCTTTCCCAGAGACTCAGCATGTCACGGTGCTCGCTCTCGGCAGAAGCTTTTTTCTGAAAAGGCAAACTTACGGCTCCTTCTCCCACAGGGAAGGTGCCAGCCCTGAAAACTAATGCAGTTTTTCACTATCCCTCTGCAGCCTATCCACAGGCACAACAGCTTTGGGGATCTCTGCTTTCCCAGAGACTCAGCATGTCACGGTGCTCGCTCTCGGCAGAAGCTTTTTTCTGAAAAGGCAAACTTACGGCTCCTTCTCCCACAGGGAAGGTGCCAGCCCTGAAAACTAATGCAGTTTTTCACTATCCCTCTGCAGCCTATCCACAGGCACAACAGCTTTTGGGATCTCTGCTTTCCCAGAGACTCAGCATGTCACGGTGCTCGCTCTCGGCAGAAGCTTTTTTCTGAAAAGGCAAACTTACGGCTCCTTCTCCCACAGGGAAGGTGCCAGCCCTGAAAACTAATGCAGTTTTTCACTATCCCTCTGCAGCCTATCCACAGGCACAACAGCTTTGGGGATCTCTGCTTTCCCAGAGACTCAGCATGTCACGGTGCTCGCTCTCGGCAGAAGCTTTTTTCTGAAAAGGCAAACTTACGGCTCCTTCTCCCACAGGGAAGGTGCCAGCCCTGAAAACTAATGCAGTTTTTCACTATCCCTCTGCAGCCTATCCACAGGCACAACAGCTTTGGGGATCTCTGCTTTCCCAGAGACTCAGCATGTCACGGTGCTCACTCTCGCCAGAGCCTTTTTCTGAAAAGGCAAACTTACGGCTCCTTCTCCCACAGGGAAGGTGCCAGCCCTGAAAACTAATGCAGTTTTTCACTATCCCTCTGCAGCCTATCCACAGGCACAACAGCTTTGGGGATCTGTGCTTTCCCAGAGACTCAGCATGTCACGGTGCTCGCTCTCGGCAGAAGATTTTTTCTGAAAAGGCAAACTTACGGCTCCTTCTCCCACAGGGAAGGTGCCAGCCCTGAAAACTAATGCAGTTTTTCACTATCCCTCTGCAGCCTATCCACAGGCACAACAGCTTTGGGGATCTCTGCTTTCCCAGAGACTCAGCATGTCACGGTGCTCACTCTCGGCAGAAGCTTTTTCTGTAAAGGCAAACGTACGGCTCCTTCTCCCACAGGGAAGGTGCCAGCCCTGAAAACTAATGCAGTTTTTCACTATCCCTCTGCAGCCTATCCACAGGCACAACAGCTTTGGGGATCTCTGCTTTCCCAGAGACTCAGCATGTCACGGTGCTCGCTCTCGGCAGAAGCTTTTTTCTGAAAAGGCAAACTTACGGCTCCTTCTCCCACAGGGAAGGTGCCAGCCCTGAAAACTAATGCAGTTTTTCACTATCCCTCTGCAGCCTATCCACAGGCACAACAGCTTTGGGGATCTCTGCTTTCCCAGAGACTCAGCATGTCACGGTGCTCGCTCTCGGCAGAAGCTTTTTTCTGAAAAGGCAAACTTACGGCTCCTTCTCCCACAGGGAAGGTGCCAGCCCTGAAAACTAATGCAGTTTTTCACTATCCCTCTGCAGCCTATTCACAGGCACAACAGCTTTTGGGATCTCTGCTTTCCCAGAGACTCAGCATGTCACGGTGCTCGCTCTCGGCAGAAGCTTTTTTCTGAAAAGGCAAACTTACGGCTCCTTCTCCCACAGGGAAGGTGCCAGCCCTGAAAACTAATGCAGTTTTTCACTATCCCTCTGCAGCCTATCCACAGGCACAACAGCTTTTGGGATCTCTGCTTTCCCAGAGACTCAGCATGTCACGGTGCTCGCTCTCGGCAGAAGCTTTTTTCTGAAAAGGCAAACTTACGGCTCCTTCTCCCACAGGGAAGGTGCCAGCCCTGAAAACTAATGCAGTTTTTCACTATCCCTCTGCAGCCTATCCACAGGCACAACAGCTTTGGGGATCTCTGCTTTCCCAGAGACTCAGCATGTCACGGTGCTCGCTCTCGGCAGAAGCTTTTTTCTGAAAAAGAAAACTTTCGGCTCCTTCTCCCTCAGGGAACGTGCTAGCCCTGAAAACTAATGCAGTTTTTCACTATCCCTCTGCAGCCTATCCACAGGCACAACAGCTTTGGGGATCTCTGCTTTTCCAGAGACTCAGCATGTCACGGTGCTCGCTCTCGGCAGAGCCTTTTTCTGAAAAGGCAAACTTACGGCTCCTTCTCCCACAAGGAAGGTGCCAGCCCTGAAAACTAATGCAGTTTTTCACTATCCCTCTGCAGCCTATCCACAGGCACAACAGCTTTGGGGATCTCTGCTTTCCCAGAGACTCAGCATGTCACGGTGCTCGCTCTCGGCAGAAGCTTTTTTCTGAAAAGGCAAACTTACGGTTCCTTCTCCCACAGGGAAGGTGCCAGCCCTGAAAACTAATGCAGTTTTTCACTATCCCTCTGCAGCCTATCCACAGGCACAACAGCTTTGGGGATCTCTGCTTTCCCAGAGACTCAGCATGTCACGGTGCTCGCTCTCGGCAGAAGCTTTTTTCTGAAAAGGCAAACTTACGGCTCCTTCTCCCACAGGGAAGGTGCCAGCCCTGAAAACTAATGCAGTTTTTCACTATCCCTCTGCAGCCTATCCACAGGCACAACAGCTTTGGGGATCTCTGCTTTCCCAGAGACTCAGCATGTCACGGTGCTCGCTCTCGGCAGAAGCTTTTTTCTGAAAAGGCAAACTTACGGCTCCTTCTCCCACAGGGAAGGTGCCAGCCCTGAAAACTAATGCAGTTTTTCACTATCCCTCTGCAGCCTATCCACAGGCACAACAGCTTTGGGGATCTCTGCTTTCCCAGAGACTCAGCATGTCACGGTGCTCGCTCTCGGCAGAAGCTTTTTTCTGAAAAGGCAAACTTACGGCTCCTTCTCCCACAGGGAAGGTGCCAGCCCTGAAAACTAATGCAGTTTTTCACTATCCCTCTGCAGCCTATCCACAGGCACAACAGCTTTGGGGATCTCTGCTTTCCCAGAGACTCAGCATGTCACGGTGCTCGCTCTCGGCAGAAGCTTTTTTCTGAAAAGGCAAACTTACGGCTCCTTCTCCCACAGGGAAGGTGCCAGCCCTGAAAACTAATGCAGTTTTTCACTATCCCTCTGCAGCCTATCCACAGGTTCAACAGCTTTGGGGATCTCTGCTTTCCCAGAGACTCAGCATGTCACGGTGCTCGCTCTCGGCAGAAGCTTTTTTCTGAAAAGGCAAACTTACGGCTCCTTCTCCCACAGGGAAGGTGCCAGCCCTGAAAACTAATGCAGTTTTTCACTATCCCTCTGCAGCCTATCCACAGGCACAACAGCTTTGGGGATCTCTGCTTTCCCAGAGACTCAGCATGTCACGGTGCTCGCTCTCGGCAGAAGCTTTTTTCTGAAAAGGCAAACTTACGGCTCCTTCTCCCACAGGGAAGGTGCCAGCCCTGAAAACTAATGCAGTTTTTCACTATCCCTCTGCAGCCTATCCACAGGCACAACAGCTTTGGGGATCTCTGCTTTCCCAGAGACTCAGCATGTCACGGTGCTCGCTCTCGGCAGAAGCTTTTTTCTGAAAAGGCAAACTTACGGCTCCTTCTCCCACAGGGAAGGTGCCAGCCCTGAAAACTAATGCAGTTTTTCACTATCCCTCTGCAGCCTATCCACAGGCACAACAGCTTTGGGGATCTCTGCTTTCCCAGAGACTCAGCATGTCACGGTGCTCGCTCTCGGCAGAAGCTTTTTTCTGAAAAGGCAAACTTACGGCTCCTTCTCCCACAGGGAAGGTGCCAGCCCTGAAAACTAATGCAGTTTTTCACTATCCCTCTGCAGCCTATCCACAGGCACAACAGCTTTGGGGATCTCTGCTTTCCCAGAGACTCAGCATGTCACGGTGCTCACTCTCGCCAGAGCCTTTTTCTGAAAAGGCAAACTTACGGCTCCTTCTCCCACAGGGAAGGTGCCAGCCCTGAAAACTAATGCAGTTTTTCACTATCCCTCTGCAGCCTATCCACAGGCACAACAGCTTTGGGGATCTCTGCTTTCCCAGAGACTCAGCATGTCACGGTGCTCGCTCTCGGCAGAAGCTTTTTTCTGAAAAGGCAAACTTACGGCTCCTTCTCCCACAGGGAAGGTGCCAGCCCTGAAAACTAATGCAGTTTTTCACTATCCCTCTGCAGCCTATCCACAGGCACAACAGCTTTGGGGATCTCTGCTTTCCCAGAGACTCAGCATGTCACGGTGCTCGCTCTCGGCAGAAGCTTTTTTCTGAAAAGGCAAACTTACGGCTCCTTCTCCCACAGGGAAGGTGCCAGCCCTGAAAACTAATGCAGTTTTTCACTATCCCTCTGCAGCCTATCCACAGGCACAACAGCTTTGGGGATCTCTGCTTTCCCAGAGACTCAGCATGTCACGGTGCTCACTCTCGGCAGAAGCTTTTTCTGAAAAGGCAAACTTACGGCTCCTTCTCCCACAAGGAAGGTGCCAGCCCTGAAAGATCTTGCTGGTATTCACTATCCCTCTGCAGCCTATCCACAGGCACAACAGCTTTTGGGATCTCTGCTTTCCCAGAGACTCAGCATGTCACGGTGCTCGCTCTCGGCAGAAGCTTTTTTCTGAAAAGGCAAACTTACGGCTCCTTCTCCCACAGGGAAGGTGCCAGCCCTGAAAACTAATGCAGTTTTTCACTATCCCTCTGCAGCCTATCCACAGGCACAACAGCTTTGGGGATCTCTGCTTTCCCAGAGACTCAGCATGTCACGGTGCTCGCTCTCGGCAGAAGCTTTTTTCTGAAAAGGCAAACTTACGGCTCCTTCTCCCACAGGGAAGGTGCCAGCCCTGAAAACTAATGCAGTTTTTCACTATCCCTCTGCAGCCTATCCACAGGCACAACAGCTTTGGGGATCTCTGCTTTCCCAGAGACTCAGCATGTCACGGTGCTCGCTCTCGGCAGAAGCTTTTTTCTGAAAAGGCAAACTTACGGCTCCTTCTCCCACAGGGAAGGTGCCAGCCCTGAAAACTAATGCAGTTTTTCACTATCCCTCTGCAGCCTATCCACAGGCACAACAGCTTTTGGGATCTCTGCTTTCCCAGAGACTCAGCATGTCACGGTGCTCGCTCTCGGCAGAAGCTTTTTTCTGAAAAGGCAAACTTACGGCTCCTTCTCCCACAGGGAAGGTGCCAGCCCTGAAAACTAATGCAGTTTTTCACTATCCCTCTGCAGCCTATCCACAGGCACAACAGCTTTTGGGATCTCTGCTTTCCCAGAGACTCAGCATGTCACGGTGCTCGCTCTCGGCAGAAGCTTTTTTCTGAAAAGGCAAACTTACGGCTCCTTCTCCCACAGGGAAGGTGCCAGCCCTGAAAACTAATGCAGTTTTTCACTATCCCTCTGCAGCCTATCCACAGGCACAACAGCTTTGGGGATCTCTGCTTTCCCAGAGACTCAGCATGTCACGGTGCTCGCTCTCGGCAGAAGCTTTTTTCTGAAAAGGCAAACTTACGGCTCCTTCTCCCACAGGGAAGGTGCCAGCCCTGAAAACTAATGCAGTTTTTCACTATCCCTCTGCAGCCTATCCACAGGCACAACAGCTTTGGGGATCTCTGCTTTCCCAGAGACTCAGCATGTCACGGTGCTCACTCTCGGCAGAAGCTTTTTCTGAAAAGGCAAACTTACGGCTCCTTCTCCCACAAGGAAGGTGCCAGCCCTGAAAACTAATGCAGTTTTTCACTATCCCTCTGCAGCCTATCCACAGGCACAACAGCTTTGGGGATCTGTGCTTTCCCAGAGACTCAGCATGTCACGGTGCTCGCTCTCGGCAGAAGCTTTTTTCTGAAAAGGCAAACTTACGGCTCCTTCTCCCACAGGGAAGGTGCCAGCCCTGAAAACTAATGCAGTTTTTCACTATCCCTCTGCAGCCTATCCACAGGCACAACAGCTTTGGGGATCTCTGCTTTCCCAGAGACTCAGCATGTCACGGTGCTCGCTCTCGGCAGAAGCTTTTTTCTGAAAAGGCAAACTTACGGCTCCTTCTCCCACAGGGAAGGTGCCAGCCCTGAAAACTAATGCAGTTTTTCACTATCCCTCTGCAGCCTATCCACAGGCACAACAGCTTTTGGGATCTCTGCTTTCCCAGAGACTCAGCATGTCACGGTGCTCGCTCTCGGCAGAAGCTTTTTTCTGAAAAGGCAAACTTACGGCTCCTTCTCCCACAGGGAAGGTGCCAGCCCTGAAAACTAATGCAGTTTTTCACTATCCCTCTGCAGCCTATCCACAGGCACAACAGCTTTGGGGATCTGTGCTTTCCCAGAGACTCAGCATGTCACGGTGCTCGCTCTCGGCAGAAGCTTTTTTCTGAAAAGGCAAACTTACGGCTCCTTCTCCCACAGGGAAGGTGCCAGCCCTGAAAACTAATGCAGTTTTTCACTATCCCTCTGCAGCCTATCCACAGGCACAACAGCTTTGGGGATCTCTGCTTTCCCAGAGACTCAGCATGTCACGGTGCTCACTCTCGCCAGAGCCTTTTTCTGAAAAGGCAAACTTACGGCTCCTTCTCCCACAGGGAAGGTGCCAGCCCTGAAAACTAATGCAGTTTTTCACTATCCCTCTGCAGCCTATCCACAGGCACAACAGCTTTGGGGATCTCTGCTTTCCCAGAGACTCAGCATGTCACGGTGCTCGCTCTCGGCAGAAGCTTTTTTCTGAAAAGGCAAACTTACGGCTCCTTCTCCCACAGGGAAGGTGCCAGCCCTGAAAACTAATGCAGTTTTTCACTATCCCTCTGCAGCCTATCCACAGGCACAACAGCTTTGGGGATCTCTGCTTTCCCAGAGACTCAGCATGTCACGGTGCTCACTCTCGGCAGAAGCTTTTTCTGAAAAGGCAAACTTACGGCTCCTTCTCCCACAGGGAAGGTGCCAGCCCTGAAAACTAATGCAGTTTTTCACTATCCCTCTGCAGCCTATCCACAGGCACAACAGCTTTGGGGATCTCTGCTTTCCCAGAGACTCAGCATGTCACGGTGCTCGCTCTCGGCAGAAGCTTTTTTCTGAAAAGGCAAACTTACGGCTCCTTCTCCCACAGGGAAGGTGCCAGCCCTGAAAACTAATGCAGTTTTTCACTATCCCTCTGCAGCCTATCCACAGGCACAACAGCTTTGGGGATCTCTGCTTTCCCAGAGACTCAGCATGTCACGGTGCTCGCTCTCGGCAGAAGCTTTTTTCTGAAAAGGCAAACTTACGGCTCCTTCTCCCACAGGGAAGGTGCCAGCCCTGAAAACTAATGCAGTTTTTCACTATCCCTCTGCAGCCTATTCACAGGCACAACAGCTTTTGGGATCTCTGCTTTCCCAGAGACTCAGCATGTCACGGTGCTCGCTCTCGGCAGAAGCTTTTTTCTGAAAAGGCAAACTTACGGCTCCTTCTCCCACAGGGAAGGTGCCAGCCCTGAAAACTAATGCAGTTTTTCACTATCCCTCTGCAGCCTATCCACAGGCACAACAGCTTTTGGGATCTCTGCTTTCCCAGAGACTCAGCATGTCACGGTGCTCGCTCTCGGCAGAAGCTTTTTTCTGAAAAGGCAAACTTACGGCTCCTTCTCCCACAGGGAAGGTGCCAGCCCTGAAAACTAATGCAGTTTTTCACTATCCCTCTGCAGCCTATCCACAGGCACAACAGCTTTGGGGATCTCTGCTTTCCCAGAGACTCAGCATGTCACGGTGCTCGCTCTCGGCAGAAGCTTTTTTCTGAAAAAGAAAACTTTCGGCTCCTTCTCCCTCAGGGAACGTGCTAGCCCTGAAAACTAATGCAGTTTTTCACTATCCCTCTGCAGCCTATCCACAGGCACAACAGCTTTGGGGATCTCTGCTTTTCCAGAGACTCAGCATGTCACGGTGCTCGCTCTCGGCAGAGCCTTTTTCTGAAAAGGCAAACTTACGGCTCCTTCTCCCACAAGGAAGGTGCCAGCCCTGAAAACTAATGCAGTTTTTCACTATCCCTCTGCAGCCTATCCACAGGCACAACAGCTTTGGGGATCTCTGCTTTCCCAGAGACTCAGCATGTCACGGTGCTCGCTCTCGGCAGAAGCTTTTTTCTGAAAAGGCAAACTTACGGTTCCTTCTCCCACAGGGAAGGTGCCAGCCCTGAAAACTAATGCAGTTTTTCACTATCCCTCTGCAGCCTATCCACAGGCACAACAGCTTTGGGGATCTCTGCTTTCCCAGAGACTCAGCATGTCACGGTGCTCGCTCTCGGCAGAAGCTTTTTTCTGAAAAGGCAAACTTACGGCTCCTTCTCCCACAGGGAAGGTGCCAGCCCTGAAAACTAATGCAGTTTTTCACTATCCCTCTGCAGCCTATCCACAGGCACAACAGCTTTGGGGATCTCTGCTTTCCCAGAGACTCAGCATGTCACGGTGCTCGCTCTCGGCAGAAGCTTTTTTCTGAAAAGGCAAACTTACGGCTCCTTCTCCCACAGGGAAGGTGCCAGCCCTGAAAACTAATGCAGTTTTTCACTATCCCTCTGCAGCCTATCCACAGGCACAACAGCTTTGGGGATCTCTGCTTTCCCAGAGACTCAGCATGTCACGGTGCTCGCTCTCGGCAGAAGCTTTTTTCTGAAAAGGCAAACTTACGGCTCCTTCTCCCACAGGGAAGGTGCCAGCCCTGAAAACTAATGCAGTTTTTCACTATCCCTCTGCAGCCTATCCACAGGCACAACAGCTTTGGGGATCTCTGCTTTCCCAGAGACTCAGCATGTCACGGTGCTCGCTCTCGGCAGAAGCTTTTTTCTGAAAAGGCAAACTTACGGCTCCTTCTCCCACAGGGAAGGTGCCAGCCCTGAAAACTAATGCAGTTTTTCACTATCCCTCTGCAGCCTATCCACAGGTACAACAGCTTTGGGGATCTCTGCTTTCCCAGAGACTCAGCATGTCACGGTGCTCGCTCTCGGCAGAAGCTTTTTTCTGAAAAGGCAAACTTACGGCTCCTTCTCCCACAGGGAAGGTGCCAGCCCTGAAAACTAATGCAGTTTTTCACTATCCCTCTGCAGCCTATCCACAGGCACAACAGCTTTGGGGATCTCTGCTTTCCCAGAGACTCAGCATGTCACGGTGCTCGCTCTCGGCAGAAGCTTTTTTCTGAAAAGGCAAACTTACGGCTCCTTCTCCCACAGGGAAGGTGCCAGCCCTGAAAACTAATGCAGTTTTTCACTATCCCTCTGCAGCCTATCCACAGGCACAACAGCTTTGGGGATCTCTGCTTTCCCAGAGACTCAGCATGTCACGGTGCTCGCTCTCGGCAGAAGCTTTTTTCTGAAAAGGCAAACTTACGGCTCCTTCTCCCACAGGGAAGGTGCCAGCCCTGAAAACTAATGCAGTTTTTCACTATCCCTCTGCAGCCTATCCACAGGCACAACAGCTTTGGGGATCTCTGCTTTCCCAGAGACTCAGCATGTCACGGTGCTCGCTCTCGGCAGAAGCTTTTTTCTGAAAAGGCAAACTTACGGCTCCTTCTCCCACAGGGAAGGTGCCAGCCCTGAAAACTAATGCAGTTTTTCACTATCCCTCTGCAGCCTATCCACCGGCACAACAGCTTTGGGGATCTGTGCTTTCCCAGAGACTCAGCATGTCACGGTGCTCGCTCTCGGCAGAAGCTTTTTTCTGAAAAGGCAAACTTACGGATCCTTCTCCCACAGGGAAGGTGCCAGCCCTGAAAACTAATGCAGTTTTTCACTATCCCTCTGCAGCCTATCCACAGGCACAACAGCTTTGGGGATCTCTGCTTTCCCAGAGACTCAGCATGTCACGGTGCTCGCTCTCGGCAGAAGCTTTTTTCTGAAAAGGCAAACTTACGGAACCTTCTCCCACAGGGAAGGGGCCAGCCCTGAAAACTAATGCAGTTTTTCACTATCCCTCTGCAGCCTATCCACAGGCACAACAGCTTTGGGGATCTCTGCTTTCCCAGAGACTCAGCATGTCACGGTGCTCGCTCTCGGCAGAAGCTTTTTTCTGAAAAGGCAAACTTACGGCTCCTTCTCCCACAGGGAAGGTGCCAGCCCTGAAAACTAATGCAGTTTTTCACTATCCCTCTGCAGCCTATTCACAGGCACAACAGCTTTTGGGATCTCTGCTTTCCCAGAGACTCAGCATGTCACGGTGCTCGCTCTCGGCAGAAGCTTTTTTCTGAAAAGGCAAACTTACGGCTCCTTCTCCCACAGGGAAGGTGCCAGCCCTGAAAACTAATGCAGTTTTTCACTATCCCTCTGCAGCCTATCCACAGGCACAACAGCTTTGGGGATCTCTGCTTTCCCAGAGACTCAGCATGTCACGGTGCTCGCTCTCGGCAGAAGCTTTTTTCTGAAAAGGCAAACTTACGGCTCCTTCTCCCACAGGGAAGGTGCCAGCCCTGAAAACTAATGCAGTTTTTCACTATCCCTCTGCAGCCTATCCACAGGCACAACAGCTTTGGGGATCTCTGCTTTCCCAGAGACTCAGCATGTCACGGTGCTCGCTCTCGGCAGAAGCTTTTTTCTGAAAAAGAAAACTTTCGGCTCCTTCTCCCTCAGGGAAGGTGCTAGCCCTGAAAACTAATGCAGTTTTTCACTATCCCTCTGCAGCCTATCCACAGGCACAACAGCTTTGGGGATCTCTGCTTTTCCAGAGACTCAGCATGTCACGGTGCTCGCTCTCGGCAGAGCCTTTTTCTGAAAAGGCAAACTTACGGCTCCTTCTCCCACAAGGAAGGTGCCAGCCCTGAAAACTAATGCAGTTTTTCACTATCCCTCTGCAGCCTATCCACAGGCACAACAGCTTTGGGGATCTCTGCTTTCCCAGAGACTCAGCATGTCACGGTGCTCGCTCTCGGCAGAAGCTTTTTTCTGAAAAGGCAAACTTACGGCTCCTTCTCCCACAGGGAAGGTGCCAGCCCTGAAAACTAATGCAGTTTTTCACTATCCCTCTGCAGCCTATCCACAGGCACAACAGCTTTGGGGATCTCTGCTTTCCCAGAGACTCAGCATGTCACGGTGCTCACTCTCGGCAGAAGCTTTTTCTGAAAAGGCAAACTTACGGCTCCTTCTCCCACAAGGAAGGTGCCAGCCCTGAAAACTAATGCAGTTTTTCACTATCCCTCTGCAGCCTATCCACAGGCACAACAGCTTTGGGGATCTCTGCTTTCCCAGAGACTCAGCATGTCACGGTGCTCGCTCTCGGCAGAAGCTTTTTTCTGAAAAGGCAAACTTACGGCTCCTTCTCCCACAGGGAAGGTGCCAGCCCTGAAAACTAATGCAGTTTTTCACTATCCCTCTGCAGCCTATCCACAGGCACAACAGCTTTGGGGATCTCTGCTTTCCCAGAGACTCAGCATGTCACGGTGCTCGCTCTCGGCAGAAGCTTTTTTCTGAAAAGGCAAACTTACGGCTCCTTCTCCCACAGGGAAGGTGCCAGCCCTGAAAACTAATGCAGTTTTTCACTATCCCTCTGCAGCCTATCCACAGGCACAACAGCTTTGGGGATCTCTGCTTTCCCACAGACTCAGCATGTCACGGTGCTCACTCTCGCCAGAGCCTTTTTCTGAAAAGGCAAACTTACGGCTCCTTCTCCCACAAGGAAGGTGCCAGCCCTGAAAGATCTTGCTGGTATTCACTATCCCTCTGCAGCCTATCCACAGGCACAACAGCTTTGGGGATCTCTGCTTTCCCAGAGACTCAGCATGTCACGGTGCTCGCTCTCGGCAGAAGCTTTTTTCTGAAAAGGCAAACTTACGGCTCCTTCTCCCACAGGGAAGGTGCCAGCCCTGAAAACTAATGCAGTTTTTCACTATCCCTCTGCAGCCTATCCACAGGCACAACAGCTTTGGGGATCTCTGCTTTCCCAGAGACTCAGCATGTCACGGTGCTCGCTCTCGGCAGAAGCTTTTTTCTGAAAAGGCAAACTTACGGCTCCTTCTCCCACAGGGAAGGTGCCAGCCCTGAAAACTAATGCAGTTTTTCACTATCCCTCTGCAGCCTATCCACAGGCACAACAGCTTTGGGGATCTCTGCTTTCCCAGAGACTCAGCATGTCACGGTGCTCGCTCTCGGCAGAAGCTTTTTTCTGAAAAGGCAAACTTACGGCTCCTTCTCCCACAGGGAAGGTGCCAGCCCTGAAAACTAATGCAGTTTTTCACTATCCCTCTGCAGCCTATCCACAGGCACAACAGCTTTTGGGATCTCTGCTTCCCAGAGACTCAGCATGTCACGGTGCTCGCTCTCGGCAGAAGCTTTTTTCTGAAAAGGCAAACTTACGGCTCCTTCTCCCACAGGGAAGGTGCCAGCCCTGAAAACTAATGCAGTTTTTCACTATCCCTCTGCAGCCTATCCACAGGCACAACAGCTTTTGGGATCTCTGCTTTCCCAGAGACTCAGCATGTCACGGTGCTCGCTCTCGCAGAAGCTTTTTTCTGAAAAGGCAAACTTACGGCTCCTTCTCCCACAGGGAAGGTGCCAGCCCTGAAAACTAATGCAGTTTTTCACTATCCCTCTGCAGCCTATCCACAGGCACAACAGCTTTGGGGATCTCTGCTTTCCCAGAGACTCAGCATGTCACGGTGCTCGCTCTCGGCAGAAGCTTTTTTCTGAAAGGCAAACTTACGGCTCCTTCTCCCACAGGGAAGGTGCCAGCCTGAAAACTAATGCAGTTTTTCACTATCCCTCTGCAGCCTATCCACAGGCACAACAGCTTTGGGGATCTCTGCTTTCCCAGAGACTCAGCATGTCACGGTGCTCACTCTCGGCAGAAGCTTTTTCTGAAAAGGCAAACTTACGGCTCCTTCTCCCACAAGGAAGGTGCCAGCCCTGAAAACTAATGCAGTTTTTCACTATCCCTCTGCAGCCCTATCCACAGGCACAACAGCTTTGGGGATCTCTGCTTTCCCAGAGACTCAGCATGTCACGGTGCTCGCTCTCGGCAGAAGCTTTTTTCTGAAAAGGCAAACTTACGGCTCCTTCTCCCACAGGGAAGGTGCCAGCCTGAAAACTAATGCAGTTTTTCACTATCCCTCTGCAGCCTATCCACAGGCACAACAGCTTTGGGGATCTCTGCTTTCCCAGAGACTCAGCATGTCACGGTGCTCGCTCTCGGCAGAAGCTTTTTTTCTGAAAAGGCAAACTTACGGCTCTTCTCCCACAGGGAAGTGCCAACCCTGAAAAACTAATGCAGTTTTTCACTATCCCTCTGCAGCCTATCCACAGGGCACAACAGCTTTTGGGATCTCTGCTTTCCCAGAGACTCAGCATGTCACGGTGCTCGCTCTCGGCAGAAGCTTTTTTCTGAAAAGGCAAACTTACGGCTCCTTCTCCCACAGGGAAGGTGCCAGCCCTGAAAACTAATGCAGTTTTTCACTATCCCTCTGCAGCCTATCCACAGGCACAACAGCTTTGGGGATCTGTGCTTTCCCAGAGACTCAGCATGTCACGGTGCTCGCTCTCGGCAGAAGCTTTTTTCTGAAAAGGCAAACTTACGGCTCCTTCTCCCACAGGGAAGGTGCCAGCCCTATCCACAGGCACAACAGCTTTGGGGATCTCTGCTTTCCCAGAGACTCAGCATGTCACGGTGCTCACTCTCGCCAGAGCCTTTTTCTGAAAAGGCAAACTTACGGCTCCTTCTCCCACAGGGAAGGTGCCAGCCCTGAAAACTAATGCAGTTTTTCACTATCCCTCTGCAGCCTATCCACAGGCACAACAGCTTTGGGGATCTGTGCTTTCCCAGAGACTCAGCATGTCACGGTGCTCGCTCTCGGCAGAAGCTTTTTTCTGAAAAGGCAAACTTACGGCTCCTTCTCCCACAGGGAAGGTGCCAGCCCTGAAAACTAATGCAGTTTTTCACTATCCCTCTGCAGCCTATCCACAGGCACAACAGCTTTGGGGATCTCTGCTTTCCCAGAGACTCAGCATGTCACGGTGCTCGCTCTCGGCAGAAGCTTAAAAGTGTGGCTCCTTCTCCCACAAGGAAGGTGCTAGCCCTGAAAGATCTTGCTGGTATTCACTATCCCTCTGCAGCCTATCCACAGGCACAACAGCTTTTGGGATCTCTGCTTTCCCAGAGACTCAGCATGTCACGGTGCTCGCTCTCGGCAGAAGCTTTTTTCTGAAAAGGCAAACTTACGGCTCCTTCTCCCACAGGGAAGGTGCCAGCCCTGAAAACTAATGCAGTTTTTCACTATCCCTCTGCAGCCTATCCACAGGCACAACAGCTTTGGGGATCTCTGCTTTCCCAGAGACTCAGCATGTCACGGTGCTCGCTCTCGGCAGAAGCTTTTTTCTGAAAAGGCAAACTTACGGCTCCTTCTCCCACAGGGAAGGTGCCAGCCCTGAAAACTAATGCAGTTTTTCACTATCCCTCTGCAGCCTATCCACAGGCACAACAGCTTTGGGGATCTCTGCTTTCCCAGAGACTCAGCATGTCACGGTGCTCACTCTCGCCAGAGCCTTTTTCTGAAAAGGCAAACTTACGGCTCCTTCTCCCACAGGGAAGGTGCCAGCCCTGAAAGATCTTGCTGGTATTCACTATCCCTCTGCAGCCTATCCACAGGCACAACAGCTTTTGGGATCTCTGCTTTCCCAGAGACTCAGCATGTCATGGTGCTCGCTCTCGGCAGAAGCTTTTTTCTGAAAAGGCAAACTTACGGCTCCTTCTCCCACAGGGAAGGTGCCAGCCCTGAAAACTAATGCAGTTTTTCACTATCCCTCTGCAGCCTATCCACAGGCACAACAGCTTTGGGGATCTCTGCTTTCCCAGAGACTCAGCATGTCACGGTGCTCGCTCTCGGCAGAAGCTTTTTTCTGAAAAGGCAAACTTACGGCTCCTTCTCCCACAGGGAAGGTGCCAGCCCTGAAAACTAATGCAGTTTTTCACTATCCCTCTGCAGCCTATCCACAGGCACAACAGCTTTGGGGATCTCTGCTTTCCCTGAGACTCAGCATGTCACGGTGCTCGTTCTCGGCAGAAGCTTTTTTCTGAAAAGGCAAACTTACGGCTCCTTCTCCCACAGGGAAGGTGCCAGCCCTGAAAACTAATGCAGTTTTTCACTATCCCTCTGCAGCCTATCCACAGGCACAACAGCTTTGGGGATCTCTGCTTTCCAGAGACTCAGCATGTCACGGTGCTCGCTCTCGGCAGAAGCTTTTTTCTGAAAAGGCAAACTTACGGCTCCTTCTCCCACAGGGAAGGTGCCAGCCCTGAAAACTAATGCAGTTTTTCACTATCCCCCTGCAGCCTATCCACAGGCACAACAGCTTTGGGGATCTCTGCTTTCCCAGAGACTCAGCATGTCACGGTGCTCGCTCTCGGCAGAAGCTTTTTTCTGAAAAAGAAAACTTTCGGCTCCTTCTCCCACAGGAAGGTGCCAGGCCTGAAAACTAATGCAGTTTTTCACTATCCCTCTGCAGCCTATCCACAGGCACAACAGCTTTGGGGATCTCTGCTTTCCCAGAGACTCAGCATGTCACGGTGCTCGCTCTCGGCAGAAGCTTTTTTCTGAAAAGGCAAACTTACGGCTCCTTCTCCCACAGGGAAGGTGCCAGCCCTGAAAAACTAATGCAGTTTTTCACTATCCCCCTGCAGCCTATCCACAGGCACAACAGCTTTGGGGATCTCTGCTTTCCCAGAGACTCAGCATGTCACGGTGCTCGCTCTCGGCAGAAGCTTTTTTCTGAAAAAGAAAACTTTCGGCTCCTTCTCCCACAGGGAAGGTGCCAGCCCTGAAAACTAATGCAGTTTTTCACTATCCCTCTGCAGCCTATCCACAGGCACAACAGCTTTGGGGATCTCTGCTTTCCCAGAGACTCAGCATGTCACGGTGCTCGCTCTCGGCAGAAGCTTTTTTCTGAAAAGGCAAACTTACGGCTCCTTCTCCCACAGGGAAGGTGCCAGCCCTGAAAACTAATGCATGTTTTTCACTATCCCTCTGCAGCCTATCCACAGGCACAACAGCTTTGGGGATCTCTGCTTTCCCAGAGACTCAGCATGTCACGGTGCTCGTTCTCGGCAGAAGCTTTTTTCTGAAAAGGCAAACTTACGGCTCCTTCTCCCACAGGGAAGGTGCCAGCCCTGAAAACTAATGCAGTTTTTCACTATCCCTCTGCAGCCTATCCACAGGCACAACAGCTTTGTGGATCTCTGCTTTCCCAGAGACTCAGCATGTCACGGTGCTCACTCTCGCAGAGCCTTTTTCTGAAAAGGCAAACTTACGGCTCCTTCTCCCACAGGGAAGGTGCCAGCCCTGAAAGATCTTGCTGGTATTCACTATCCCTCTGCAGCCTATCCACAGGCACAACAGCTTTTGGGATCTCTGCTTTCCCTGAGACTCAGCATCTCACGGTGCTCGCTCTCGGCAGAAGCTTTTTTCTGAAAAGGCAAACTTACGGCTCCTTCTCCCACAGGGAAGGTGCCAGCCCTGAAAACTATGCAGTTTTTCACTATCCCCCTGCAGCCTATCCACAGGCACAACAGCTTTGGGGATCTCTGCTTTCCCAGAGACTCAGCATGTCACGGTGCTCGCTCTCGGCAGAAGCTTTTTTCTGAAAAGAAAACTTTCGGCTCCTTCTCCCACAGGGAAGGTGCCAGCCCTGAAAACTAATGCAGTTTTTCACTATCCCTCTGCAGCCTATCCACAGGCACAACAGCTTTGGGGATCTCTGCTTTCCCAGAGACTCAGCATGTCACGGTGCTCGCTCTCGGCAGAAGCTTTTTTCTGAAAAGGCAAACTTACGGCTCCTTCTCCCACAGGGAAGGTGCCAGCCCTGAAAACTAATGCAGTTTTTCACTATCCCCCTGCAGCCTATCCACAGGCACAACAGCTTTGGGGATCTCTGCTTTCCCAGAGACTCAGCATGTCACGGTGCTCGCTCTCGGCAGAAGCTTTTTTCTGAAAAAGAAAACTTTCGGCTCCTTCTCCCACAGGGAAGGTGCCAGCCCTGAAAACTAATGCAGTTTTTCACTATCCCACTGCAGCCTATCCACAGGCACAACAGCTTTGGGGATCTCTGCTTTCCCAGAGACTCAGCATGTCACGGTGCTCGCTCTCGGCAGAAGCTTTTTTCTGAAAAAGGCAAACTTACGGCTCCTTCTCCCACAGGGAAGGTGCCAGCCCTGAAAACTAATGCAGTTTTTCACTATCCCCCTGCAGCCTATCCACAGGCACAACAGCTTTGGGGATCTCTGCTTTCCCAGAGACTCAGCATGTCACGGTGCTCGCTCTCGGCAGAAGCTTTTTTCTGAAAAGGCAAACTTTCGGCTCTTCTCCCACAGGGAAGGTGCCAGCCCTGAAAACTAATGCAGTTTTTCACTATCCCCCTGCAGCCTATCCACAGGCACAACAGCTTTGGGGATCTCTGCTTTCCCAGAGACTCAGCATGTCACGGTGCTCGCTCTCGGCAGAAGCTTTTTTCTGAAAAGGCAAACTTACGGCTCCTTCTCCCTCAGGGAAGGTGCTAGCCCTGAAAACTAATGCAGTTTTTCACTATCCCTCTGCAGCCTATCCACAGGCACAACAGCTTTGGGGATCTCTGCTTTCCCAGAGACTCAGCATGTCACGGTGCTCGTCTCTCGGCAGAAGCTTTTTTCTGATAAGGCAAAAGTGTCGGCTCCTTCTCCCACAAGGAAGGTGCTAGCCCTGAAAGATCTTGCTGGTATTCACTATCCCTCTGCAGCCTATCCACAGGCACAACAGCTTTTGGGATCTCTGCTTTCCCAGAGACTCAGCATGTCACGGTGCTCGCTCTCGGCAGAAGCTTTTTTCTGAAAAGGCAAACTTACGGCTCCTTCTCCCACAGGGAAGGTGCCAGCCCTGAAAACTAATGCAGTTTTTCACTATCCCTCTGCAGCCTATCCACAGGCACAACAGCTTTGGGGATCTCTGCTTTCCCCAGAGACTCAGCATGTCACGGTGCTCGCTCTCGGCAGAAGCTTTTTTCTGAAAAGGCAAACTTACGGCTCCTTCTCCCACAGGGAAGGTGCCAGCCCTGAAAACTAATGCAGTTTTTTCACTATCCCTCTGCAGCCTATCCACAGGCACAACAGCTTTGGGGATCTCTGCTTTCCCAGAGACTCAGCATGTCACGGTGCTCACTCTCGCCAGAGCCTTTTTCTGAAAAGGCAAACTTACGGCTCCTTCTCCCACAGGGAAGGTGCCAGCCCTGAAAGATCTTGCTGGTATTCACTATCCCTCTGCAGCCTATCCACAGGCACAACAGCTTTTGGGATCTCTGCTTTCCCAGAGACTCAGCATGTCACGGTGCTCGCTCTCGGCAGAAGCTTTTTTCTGAAAAGGCAAACTTACGGCTCCTTCTCCCACAGGGAAGGTGCCAGCCCTGAAACCTAATGCAGTTTTTCACTATCCCTCTGCAGCCTATCCACAGGCACAACAGCTTTGGGGATCTCTGCTTTCCCAGAGACTCAGCATGTCACGGTGCTCGCTCTCGGCAGAAGCTTTTTTCTGAAAAGGCAAACTTACGGCTCCTTCTCCCACAGGGAAGGTGCCAGCCCTGAAAACTAATGCAGTTTTTCACTATCCCTCTGCAGCCTATCCACAGGCACAACAGCTTTGGGGATCTCTGCTTTCCCAGAGACTCAGCATGTCACGGTGCTCGCTCTCGGCAGAAGCTTTTTTCTGAAAAGAAAACTTTCGGCTCCTTCTCCCACAGGGAAGGTGCCAGCCCTGAAAACTAATGCAGTTTTTCACTATCCCTCTGCAGCCTATCCACAGGCACAACAGCTTTGGGGATCTCTGCTTTCCCAGAGACTCAGCATGTCACGGTGCTCGCTCTCGGCAGAAGCTTTTTTCTGAAAAGGCAAACTTACGGCTCCTTCTCCCACAGGGAAGGTGCCAGCCCTGAAAACTAATGCAGTTTTTCACTATCCCCTGCAGCCTATCCACAGGCACAACAGCTTTGGGGATCTCTGCTTTCCCAGAGACTCAGCATGTCACGGTGCTCGCTCTCGGCAGAAGCTTTTTTCTGAAAAAGAAAACTTTCGGCTCCTTCTCCCACAGGGAAGGTGCCCAGCCCTGAAAACTAATGCAGTTTTTCACTATCCCTCTGCAGCCTATCCACAGGCACAACAGCTTTGGGGATCTCTGCTTTCCCAGAGACTCAGCATGTCACGGTGCTCGCTCTCGGCAGAAGCTTTTTTCTGAAAAGGCAAACTTACGGCTCCTTCTCCCACAGGGAAGGTGCCAGCCCTGAAAACTAATGCAGTTTTTCACTATCCCTCTGCAGCCTATCCACAGGCACAACAGCTTTTGGGGATCTCTGCTTTCCCAGAGACTCAGCATGTCACGGTGCTCGCTCTCGGCAGAAGCTTTTTTCTGAAAAGGCAAACATACGGCTCCTTCTCCCACAGGGAAGGTGCCAGCCCTGAAAACTAATGCAGTTTTTCACTATCCCTCTGCAGCCTATCCACAGGCACAACAGCTTTGGGGATCTCTGCTTTCCCAGAGACTCAGCATGTCACGGTGCTCACTCTCGCCAGAAGCCTTTTTCTGAAAAGGCAAACTTACGGCTCCTTCTCCCACAAGGAAGGTGCCAGCCCTGAAAGATCTTGCTGGTATTCACTATCCCTCTGCAGCCTATCCACAGGCACAACAGCTTTTGGGATCTCTGCTTTCCCAGAGACTCAGCATGTCACGGTGCTCGCTCTCGGCAGAAGCTTTTTTCTGAAAAGGCAAACTTACGGCTCCTTCTCCCACAGGGAAGGTGCCAGCCCTGAAAACTAATGCAGTTTTTCACTATCCCTCTGCAGCCTATCCACAGGCACAACAGCTTTGGGGATCTCTGCTTTCCCAGAGACTCAGCATGTCACGGTGCTCGTTCTCGGCAGAAGCTTTTTCTGAGAAGGCAAAAGTGTGGCTCCTTCTCCCACAAGGAAGGTGCTAGCCCTGAAAGATCTTGCTGGTATTCACTATCCCTCTGCAGCCTATCCACAGGCACAACAGCTTTTGGGATCTCTGCTTTCCCAGAGACTCAGCATGTCACGGTGCTCGCTCTCGGCAGAAGCTTTTTTCTGAAAAGGCAAACTTACGGCTCCTTCTCCCACAGGGAAGGTGCCAGCCCTGAAAACTAATGCAGTTTTTCACTATCCCTCTGCAGCCTATCCACAGGCACAACAGCTTTGGGGATCTCTGCTTTCCCAGAGACTCAGCATGTCACGGTGCTCACTCTCGCATGAGCCTTTTTCTGAAAAGGCAAACTTACGGCTCCTTCTCCCACAGGGAAGGTGCCAGCCCTGAAAGATCTTGCTGGTATTCACTATCCCTCTGCAGCCTATCCACAGGCACAACAGCTTTTGGGATCTCTGCTTTCCCAGAGACTCAGCATGTCATGGTGCTCGCTCTCGGCAGAAGCTTTTTTCTGAAAAGGCAAACTTACGGCTCCTTCTCCCACAGGGAAGGTGCCAGCCCTGAAAACTAATGCAGTTTTTCACTATCCCTCTGCAGCCTATCCACAGGCACAACAGCTTTGGGGATCTCTGCTTTCCCAGAGACTCAGCATGTCACGGTGCTCGCTCTCGGCAGAAGCTTTTTTCTGAAAAGGCAAACTTACGGCTCCTTCTCCCACAGGGAAGGTGCCAGCCCTGAAAACTAATGCAGTTTTTCACTATCCCTCTGCAGCCTATCCACAGGCACAACAGCTTTGAGGATCTCTGCTTTCCCAGAGACTCAGCATGTCACGGTGCTCGGCTCTCGGCAGAAGCTTTTTTCTGAAAAGGCAAACTTACGGCTCCTTCTCCCACAGGGAAGGTGCCAGCCCTGAAAACTAATGCAGTTTTTCACTATCCCTCTGCAGCCTATCCACAGGCACAACAGCTTTGGGGATCTCTGCTTTCCCAGAGACTCAGCATGTCACGGTGCTCGCTCTCGGCAGAAGCTTTTTTCTGAAAAGGCAAACTTACGGCTCCTTCTCCCACAGGGAAGGTGCCAGCCCTGAAAACTAATGCAGTTTTTCACTATCCCCCTGCAGCCTATCCACAGGCACAACAGCTTTGGGGATCTCTGCTTTCCCAGAGACTCAGCATGTCACGGTGCTCGCTCTCGGCAGAAGCTTTTTTCTGAAAAAGAAAACTTTCGGCTCCTTCTCCCACAGGGAAGGTGCCAGCCCTGAAAACTAATGCAGTTTTTCACTATCCCTCTGCAGCCTATCCACAGGCACAACAGCTTTGGGGATCTCTGCTTTCCCAGAGACTCAGCATGTCACGGTGCTCGCTCTCGGCAGAAGCTTTTTTCTGAAAAGGCAAACTTACGGCTCCTTCTCCCACAGGGAAGGTGCCAGCCCTGAAAACTAATGCAGTTTTTCACTATCCCCCTGCAGCCTATCCACAGGCACAACAGCTTTGGGGATCTCTGCTTTCCCAGAGACTCAGCATGTCACGGTGCTCGCTCTCGGCAGAAGCTTTTTTCTGAAAAAGAAAACTTTCGGCTCCTTCTCCCACAGGGAAGGTGCCAGCCCTGAAAACTAATGCAGTTTTTCACTATCCCTCTGCAGCCTATCCACAGGCACAACAGCTTTGGGGATCTCTGCTTTCCCAGAGACTCAGCATGTCACGGTGCTCGCTCTCGGCAGAAGCTTTTTTCTGAAAAGGCAAAACTTACGGCTCCTTCTCCCACAGGGAAGGTGCCAGCCCTGAAAACTAATGCAGTTTTTCACTATCCCCCTGCAGCCTATCCACAGGCACAACAGCTTTGGGGATCTCTGCTTTCCCAGAGACTCAGCATGTCACGGTGCTCGCTCTCGGCAGAAGCTTTTTTCTGAAAAGGCAAACTTACGGCTCCTTCTCCCTCAGGGAAGGTGCTAGCCCTGAAAACTAATGCAGTTTTTCACTATCCCTCTGCAGCCTATCCACAGGCACAACAGCTTTGGGGATCTCTGCTTTCCCAGAGACTCAGCATGTCACGGTGCTCGTTCTCGGCAGAAGCTTTTTCTGAGAAGGCAAAAGTGTGGCTCCTTCTCCCACAAGGAAGGTGCTAGCCCTGAAAGATCTTGCTGGTATTCACTATCCCTCTGCAGCCTATCCACAGGCACAACAGCTTTTGGGATCTCTGCTTTCCCAGAGACTCAGCATGTCACGGTGCTCGCTCTCGGCAGAAGCTTTTTTCTGAAAAGGCAAACTTACGGCTCCTTCTCCCACAGGGAAGGTGCCAGCCCTGAAAACTAATGCAGTTTTTCACTATCCCTCTGCAGCCTATCCACAGGCACAACAGCTTTGGGGATCTCTGCTTTCCCAGAGACTCAGCATGTCACGGTGCTCGCTCTCGGCAGAAGCTTTTTTCTGAAAAGGCAAACTTACGGCTCCTTCTCCCACAGGGAAGGTGCCAGCCCTGAAAACTAATGCAGTTTTTCACTATCCCTCTGCAGCCTATCCACAGGCACAACAGCTTTGGGGATCTCTGCTTTCCCAGAGACTCAGCATGTCACGGTGCTCACTCTCGCCAGAGCCTTTTTCTGAAAAGGCAAACTTACGGCTCCTTCTCCCACAGGGAAGGTGCCAGCCCTGAAAGATCTTGCTGGTATTCACTATCCCTCTGCAGCCTATCCACAGGCACAACAGCTTTTGGGATCTCTGCTTTCCCAGAGACTCAGCATGTCATGGTGCTCGCTCTCGGCAGAAGCTTTTTTCTGAAAAGGCAAACTTACGGCTCCTTCTCCCACAGGGAAGGTGCCAGCCCTGAAAACTAATGCAGTTTTTCACTATCCCTCTGCAGCCTATCCACAGGCACAACAGCTTTGGGGATCTCTGCTTTCCCAGAGACTCAGCATGTCACGGTGCTCGCTCTCGGCAGAAGCTTTTTTCTGAAAAGGCAAACTTACGGCTCCTTCTCCCACAGGGAAGGTGCCAGCCCTGAAAACTAATGCAGTTTTTCACTATCCCCCTGCAGCCTATCCACAGGCACAACAGCTTTGGGGATCTCTGCTTTCCCAGAGACTCAGCATGTCACGGTGCTCGTTCTCGGCAGAAGCTTTTTTCTGAAAAGGCAAACTTACGGCTCCTTCTCCCACAGGGAAGGTGCCAGCCCTGAAAACTAATGCAGTTTTTCACTATCCCTCTGCAGCCTATCCACAGGCACAACAGCTTTGGGGATCTCTGCTTTCCCAGAGACTCAGCATGTCACGGTGCTCGCTCTCGGCAGAAGCTTTTTTCTGAAAAGGCAAACTTACGGCTCCTTCTCCCACAGGGAAGGTGCCAGCCCTGAAAACTAATGCAGTTTTTCACTATCCCCCTGCAGCCTATCCACAGGCACAACAGCTTTGGGGATCTCTGCTTTCCCAGAGACTCAGCATGTCACGGTGCTCGCTCTCGGCAGAAGCTTTTTTCTGAAAAAGAAAACTTTCGGCTCCTTCTCCCACAGGGAAGGTGCCAGCCCTGAAAACTAATGCAGTTTTTCACTATCCCTCTGCAGCCTATCCACAGGCACAACAGCTTTGGGGATCTCTGCTTTCCCAGAGACTCAGCATGTCACGGTGCTCGCTCTCGGCAGAAGCTTTTTTCTGAAAAGGCAAACTTACGGCTCCTTCTCCCACAGGGAAGGTGCCAGCCCTGAAAACTAATGCAGTTTTTCACTATCCCCCTGCAGCCTATCCACAGGCACAACAGCTTTGGGGATCTCTGCTTTCCCAGAGACTCAGCATGTCACGGTGCTCGCTCTCGGCAGAAGCTTTTTTCTGAAAAAGAAAACTTTCGGCTCCTTCTCCCACAGGGAAGGTGCCAGCCCTGAAAACTAATGCAGTTTTTCACTATCCCTCTGCAGCCTATCCACAGGCACAACAGCTTTGGGGATCTCTGCTTTCCCAGAGACTCAGCATGTCACGGTGCTCGCTCTCGGCAGAAGCTTTTTTCTGAAAAGGCAAACTTACGGCTCCTTCTCCCACAGGGAAGGTGCCAGCCCTGAAAACTAATGCAGTTTTTCACTATCCCTCTGCAGCCTATCCACAGGCACAACAGCTTTGGGGATCTCTGCTTTCCCAGAGACTCAGCATGTCACGGTGCTCGCTCTCGGCAGAAGCTTTTTTCTGAAAAGGCAAACTTACGGCTCCTTCTCCCACAGGGAAGGTGCCAGCCCTGAAAACTAATGCAGTTTTTCACTATCCCTCTGCAGCCTATCCACAGGCACAACAGCTTTGGGGATCTCTGCTTTCCCAGAGACTCAGCATGTCACGGTGCTCACTCTCGCCAGAGCCTTTTTCTGAAAAGGCAAACTTTCGGCTCCTTCTCCCACAGGGAAGGTGCCAGCCCTGAAAGATCTTGCTGGTATTCACTATCCCTCTGCAGCCTATCCACAGGCACAACAGCTTTTGGGATCTCTGCTTTCCCTGAGACTCAGCATCTCACGGTGCTCGCTCTCGGCAGAAGCTTTTTTCTGAAAAGGCAAACTTACGGCTCCTTCTCCCACAGGGAAGGTGCCAGCCCTGAAAACTAATGCAGTTTTTCACTATCCCCCTGCAGCCTATCCACAGGCACAACAGCTTTGGGGATCTCTGCTTTCCCAGAGACTCAGCATGTCACGGTGCTCGCTCTCGGCAGAAGCTTTTTTCTGAAAAAGAAAACTTTCGGCTCCTTCTCCCACAGGGAAGGTGCCAGCCCTGAAAACTAATGCAGTTTTTCACTATCCCTCTGCAGCCTATCCACAGGCACAACAGCTTTGGGGATCTCTGCTTTCCCAGAGACTCAGCATGTCACGGTGCTCGCTCTCGGCAGAAGCTTTTTTCTGAAAAGGCAAACTTACGGCTCCTTCTCCCACAAGGAAGGTGCCAGCCCTGAAAACTAATGCAGTTTTTCACTATCCCCCTGCAGCCTATCCACAGGCACAACAGCTTTGGGGATCTCTGCTTTCCCAGAGACTCAGCATGTCACGGTGCTCGCTCTCGGCAGAAGCTTTTTTCTGAAAAAGAAAACTTTCGGCTCCTTCTCCCACAGGGAAGGTGCCAGCCCTGAAAACTAATGCAGTTTTTCACTATCCCTCTGCAGCCTATCCACAGGCACAACAGCTTTGGGGATCTCTGCTTTCCCAGAGACTCAGCATGTCACGGTGCTCGCTCTCGGCAGAAGCTTTTTTCTGAAAAGGCAAACTTACGGCTCCTTCTCCCACAGGGAAGGTGCCAGCCCTGAAAACTAATGCAGTTTTTCACTATCCCCCTGCAGCCTATCCACAGGCACAACAGCTTTGGGGATCTCTGCTTTCCCAGAGACTCAGCATGTCACGGTGCTCGCTCTCGGCAGAAGCTTTTTTCTGAAAAAGAAAACTTTCGGCTCCTTCTCCCACAGGGAAGGTGCCAGCCCTGAAAACTAATGCAGTTTTTCACTATCCCTCTGCAGCCTATCCACAGGCACAACAGCTTTGGGGATCTCTGCTTTCCCAGAGACTCAGCATGTCACGGTGCTCGCTCTCGGCAGAAGCTTTTTTCTGAAAAGGCAAACTTACGGCTCCTTCTCCCACAGGGAAGGTGCCAGCCCTGAAAACTAATGCAGTTTTTCACTATCCCCCTGCAGCCTATCCACAGGCACAACAGCTTTGGGGATCTCTGCTTTCCCAGAGACTCAGCATGTCACGGTGCTCGCTCTCGGCAGAAGCTTTTTTCTGAAAAAGAAAACTTTCGGCTCCTTCTCCCACAGGGAAGGTGCCAGCCCTGAAAACTAATGCAGTTTTTCACTATCCCTCTGCAGCCTATCCACAGGCACAACAGCTTTGGGGATCTCTGCTTTCCCAGAGACTCAGCATGTCACGGTGCTCGCTCTCGGCAGAAGCTTTTTTCTGAAAAGGCAAACTTACGGATCCTTCTCCCACAGGGAAGGTGCCAGCCCTGAAAACTAATGCAGTTTTTCACTATCCCCCTGCAGCCTATCCACAGGCACAACAGCTTTGGGGATCTCTGCTTTCCCAGAGACTCAGCATGTCACGGTGCTCGCTCTCGGCAGAAGCTTTTTTCTGAAAAAGAAAACTTTCGGCTCCTTCTCCCACAGGGAAGGTGCCAGCCCTGAAAACTAATGCAGTTTTTCACTATCCCTCTGCAGCCTATCCACAGGCACAACAGCTTTGGGGATCTCTGCTTTCCCAGAGACTCAGCATGTCACGGTGCTCGCTCTCGGCAGAAGCTTTTTTCTGAAAAGGCAAACTTACGGCTCCTTCTCCCACAGGGAAGGTGCCAGCCCTGAAAACTAATGCAGTTTTTCACTATCCCCCTGCAGCCTATCCACAGGCACAACAGCTTTGGGGATCTCTGCTTTCCCAGAGACTCAGCATGTCACGGTGCTCGCTCTCGGCAGAAGCTTTTTTCTGAAAAGGCAAACTTACGGCTCCTTCTCCCTCAGGGAAGGTGCTAGCCCTGAAAACTAATGCAGTTTTTCACTATCCCTCTGCAGCCTATCCACAGGCACAACAGCTTTGGGGATCTCTGCTTTCCCAGAGACTCAGCATGTCACGGTGCTCGTTCTCGGCAGAAGCTTTTTCTGAGAAGGCAAAAGTGTGGCTCCTTCTCCCACAAGGAAGGTGCTAGCCCTGAAAGATCTTGCTGGTATTCACTATCCCTCTGCAGCCTATCCACAGGCACAACAGCTTTTGGGATCTCTGCTTTCCCAGAGACTCAGCATGTCACGGTGCTCGCTCTCGGCAGAAGCTTTTTTCTGAAAAGGCAAACTTACGGCTCCTTCTCCCACAGGGAAGGTGCCAGCCCTGAAAACTAATGCAGTTTTTCACTATCCCTCTGCAGCCTATCCACAGGCACAACAGCTTTGAGGATCTCTGCTTTCCCAGAGACTCAGCATGTCACGGTGCTCGTTCTCGGCAGAAGCTTTTTTCTGAAAAGGCAAACTTACGGCTCCTTCTCCCACAGGGAAGGTGCCAGCCCTGAAAACTAATGCAGTTTTTCACTATCCCTCTGCAGCCTATCCACAGGCACAACAGCTTTGGGGATCTCTGCTTTCCCAGAGACTCAGCATGTCACGGTGCTCGCTCTCGGCAGAAGCTTTTTTCTGAAAAGGCAAACTTACGGCTCCTTCTCCCACAGGGAAGGTGCCAGCCCTGAAAACTAATGCAGTTTTTCACTATCCCCCTGCAGCCTATCCACAGGCACAACAGCTTTGGGGATCTCTGCTTTCCCAGAGACTCAGCATGTCACGGTGCTCGCTCTCGGCAGAAGCTTTTTTTCTGAAAAAGAAAACTTTCGGCTCCTTCTCCCACAGGGAAGGTGCCAGCCCTGAAAACTAATGCAGTTTTTCACTATCCCTCTGCAGCCTATCCACAGGCACAACAGCTTTGGGGATCTCTGCTTTCCCAGAGACTCAGCATGTCACGGTGCTCGCTCTCGGCAGAAGCTTTTTTCTGAAAAGGCAAACTTACGGATCCTTCTCCCACAGGGAAGGTGCCAGCCCTGAAAACTAATGCAGTTTTTTCACTATCCCCCTGCAGCCTATCCACAGGCACAACAGCTTTGGGGATCTCTGCTTTCCCAGAGACTCAGCATGTCACGGTGCTCGCTCTCGGCAGAAGCTTTTTTCTGAAAAAGAAAACTTTCGGCTCCTTCTCCCACAGGGAAGGTGCCAGCCCTGAAAACTAATGCAGTTTTTCACTATCCCTCTGCAGCCTATCCACAGGCACAACAGCTTTGGGGATCTCTGCTTTCCCAGAGACTCAGCATGTCACGGTGCTCGCTCTCGGCAGAAGCTTTTTTCTGAAAAGGCAAACTTACGGCTCCTTCTCCCACAGGGAAGGTGCCAGCCCTGAAAACTAATGCAGTTTTTCACTATCCCCCTGCAGCCTATCCACAGGCACAACAGCTTTGGGGATCTCTGCTTTCCCAGAGACTCAGCATGTCACGGTGCTCGCTCTCGGCAGAAGCTTTTTTCTGAAAAGGCAAACTTACGGCTCCTTCTCCCTCAGGGAAGGTGCTAGCCCTGAAAACTAATGCAGTTTTTCACTATCCCTCTGCAGCCTATCCACAGGCACAACAGCTTTGGGGATCTCTGCTTTCCCAGAGACTCAGCATGTCACGGTGCTCGTTCTCGGCAGAAGCTTTTTCTGAGAAGGCAAAAGTGTGGCTCCTTCTCCCACAAGGAAGGTGCTAGCCCTGAAAGATCTTGCTGGTATTCACTATCCCTCTGCAGCCTATCCACAGGCACAACAGCTTTTGGGATCTCTGCTTTCCCAGAGACTCAGCATGTCACGGTGCTCGCTCTCGGCAGAAGCTTTTTTCTGAAAAGGCAAACTTACGGCTCCTTCTCCCACAGGGAAGGTGCCAGCCCTGAAAACTAATGCAGTTTTTCACTATCCCTCTGCAGCCTATCCACAGGCACAACAGCTTTGGGGATCTCTGCTTTCCCAGAGACTCAGCATGTCACGGTGCTCGCTCTCGGCAGAAGCTTTTTTCTGAAAAGGCAAACTTACGGCTCCTTCTCCCACAGGGAAGGTGCCAGCCCTGAAAACTAATGCAGTTTTTCACTATCCCTCTGCAGCCTATCCACAGGCACAACAGCTTTGGGGATCTCTGCTTTCCCAGAGACTCAGCATGTCACGGTGCTCACTCTCGCCAGAGCCTTTTTCTGAAAAGGCAAACTTACGGCTCCTTCTCCCACAGGGAAGGTGCCAGCCCTGAAAGATCTTGCTGGTATTCACTATCCCTCTGCAGCCTATCCACAGGCACAACAGCTTTTGGGATCTCTGCTTTCCCAGAGACTCAGCATGTCATGGTGCTCGCTCTCGGCAGAAGCTTTTTTCTGAAAAGGCAAACTTACGGCTCCTTCTCCCACAGGGAAGGTGCCAGCCCTGAAAACTAATGCAGTTTTTCACTATCCCTCTGCAGCCTATCCACAGGCACAACAGCTTTGGGGATCTCTGCTTTCCCAGAGACTCAGCATGTCACGGTGCTCGCTCTCGGCAGAAGCTTTTTTCTGAAAAGGCAAACTTACGGCTCCTTCTCCCACAGGGAAGGTGCCAGCCCTGAAAACTAATGCAGTTTTTCACTATCCCTCTGCAGCCTATCCACAGGCACAACAGCTTTGGGGATCTCTGCTTTCCCAGAGACTCAGCATGTCACGGTGCTCGTTCTCGGCAGAAGCTTTTTTCTGAAAAGGCAAACTTACGGCTCCTTCTCCCACAGGGAAGGTGCCAGCCCTGAAAACTAATGCAGTTTTTCACTATCCCTCTGCAGCCTATCCACAGGCACAACAGCTTTGGGGATCTCTGCTTTCCCAGAGACTCAGCATGTCACGGTGCTCGCTCTCGGCAGAAGCTTTTTTCTGAAAAGGCAAACTTACGGCTCCTTCTCCCACAGGGAAGGTGCCAGCCCTGAAAACTAATGCAGTTTTTCACTATCCCCCTGCAGCCTATCCACAGGCACAACAGCTTTGGGGATCTCTGCTTTCCCAGAGACTCAGCATGTCACGGTGCTCGCTCTCGGCAGAAGCTTTTTTCTGAAAAAGAAAACTTTCGGCTCCTTCTCCCACAGGGAAGGTGCCAGCCCTGAAAACTAATGCAGTTTTTCACTATCCCTCTGCAGCCTATCCACAGGCACAACAGCTTTGGGGATCTCTGCTTTCCCAGAGACTCAGCATGTCACGGTGCTCGCTCTCGGCAGAAGCTTTTTTCTGAAAAGGCAAACTTACGGCTCCTTCTCCCACAGGGAAGGTGCCAGCCCTGAAAACTAATGCAGTTTTTCACTATCCCCCTGCAGCCTATCCACAGGCACAACAGCTTTGGGGATCTCTGCTTTCCCAGAGACTCAGCATGTCACGGTGCTCGCTCTCGGCAGAAGCTTTTTTCTGAAAAAGAAAACTTTCGGCTCCTTCTCCCACAGGGAAGGTGCCAGCCCTGAAAACTAATGCAGTTTTTCACTATCCCTCTGCAGCCTATCCACAGGCACAACAGCTTTGGGGATCTCTGCTTTCCCAGAGACTCAGCATGTCACGGTGCTCGCTCTCGGCAGAAGCTTTTTTCTGAAAAGGCAAACTTACGGCTCCTTCTCCCACAGGGAAGGTGCCAGCCCTGAAAACTAATGCAGTTTTTCACTATCCCTCTGCAGCCTATCCACAGGCACAACAGCTTTGGGGATCTCTGCTTTCCCAGAGACTCAGCATGTCACGGTGCTCGCTCTCGGCAGAAGCTTTTTTCTGAAAAAGAAAACTTTCGGCTCCTTCTCCCACAGGGAAGGTGCCAGCCCTGAAAACTAATGCAGTTTTTCACTATCCCTCTGCAGCCTATCCACAGGCACAACAGCTTTGGGGATCTCTGCTTTCCCAGAGACTCAGCATGTCACGGTGCTCGCTCTCGGCAGAAGCTTTTTTCTGAAAAGGCAAACTTACGGCTCCTTCTCCCACAGGGAAGGTGCCAGCCCTGAAAACTAATGCAGTTTTTCACTATCCCCCTGCAGCCTATCCACAGGCACAACAGCTTTGGGGATCTCTGCTTTCCCAGAGACTCAGCATGTCACGGTGCTCGCTCTCGGCAGAAGCTTTTTTCTGAAAAAGAAAACTTTCGGCTCCTTCTCCCACAGGGAAGGTGCCAGCCCTGAAAACTAATGCAGTTTTTCACTATCCCTCTGCAGCCTATCCACAGGCACAACAGCTTTGGGGATCTCTGCTTTCCCAGAGACTCAGCATGTCACGGTGCTCGCTCTCGGCAGAAGCTTTTTTCTGAAAAGGCAAACTTACGGCTCCTTCTCCCACAGGGAAGGTGCCAGCCCTAAAAACTAATGCAGTTTTTCACTATCCCCCTGCAGCCTATCCACAGGCACAACAGCTTTGGGGATCTCTGCTTTCCCAGAGACTCAGCATGTCACGGTGCTCGCTCTCGGCAGAAGCTTTTTTCTGAAAAAGAAAACTTTCGGCTCCTTCTCCCACAGGGAAGGTGCCAGCCCTGAAAACTAATGCAGTTTTTCACTATCCCTCTGCAGCCTATCCACAGGCACAACAGCTTTGGGGATCTCTGCTTTCCCAGAGACTCAGCATGTCACGGTGCTCGCTCTCGGCAGAAGCTTTTTTCTGAAAAGGCAAACTTACGGCTCCTTCTCCCACAGGGAAGGTGCCAGCCCTGAAAACTAATGCAGTTTTTCACTATCCCTCTGCAGCCTATCCACAGGCACAACAGCTTTGGGGATCTCTGCTTTCCCAGAGACTCAGCATGTCACGGTGCTCGCTCTCGGCAGAAGCTTTTTTCTGAAAAAGAAAACTTTCGGCTCCTTCTCCCACAGGGAAGGTGCCAGCCCTGAAAACTAATGCAGTTTTTCACTATCCCTCTGCAGCCTATCCACAGGCACAACAGCTTTGGGGATCTCTGCTTTCCCAGAGACTCAGCATGTCACGGTGCTCGCTCTCGGCAGAAGCTTTTTTCTGAAAAGGCAAACTTACGGCTCCTTCTCCCACAGGGAAGGTGCCAGCCCTGAAAACTAATGCAGTTTTTCACTATCCCTCTGCAGCCTATCCACAGGCACAACAGCTTTGGGGATCTCTGCTTTCCCAGAGACTCAGCATGTCACGGTGCTCACTCTCGCCAGAGCCTTTTTCTGAAAAGGCAAACTTACGGCTCCTTCTCCCACAGGGAAGGTGCCAGCCCTGAAAGATCTTGCTGGTATTCACTATCCCTCTGCAGCCTATCCACAGGCACAACAGCTTTTGGGATCTCTGCTTTCCCAGAGACTCAGCATGTCATGGTGCTCGCTCTCGGCAGAAGCTTTTTTCTGAAAAGGCAAACTTACGGCTCCTTCTCCCACAGGGAAGGTGCCAGCCCTGAAAACTAATGCAGTTTTTCACTATCCCCCTGCAGCCTATCCACAGGCACAACAGCTTTGGGGATCTCTGCTTTCCCAGAGACTCAGCATGTCACGGTGCTCGCTCTCGGCAGAAGCTTTTTTCTGAAAAAGAAAACTTTCGGCTCCTTCTCCCACAGGGAAGGTGCCAGCCCTGAAAACTAATGCAGTTTTTCACTATCCCTCTGCAGCCTATCCACAGGCACAACAGCTTTGGGGATCTCTGCTTTCCCAGAGACTCAGCATGTCACGGTGCTCGCTCTCGGCAGAAGCTTTTTTCTGAAAAGGCAAACTTACGGCTCCTTCTCCCACAGGGAAGGTGCCAGCCCTGAAAACTAATGCAGTTTTTCACTATCCCCCTGCAGCCTATCCACAGGCACAACAGCTTTGGGGATCTCTGCTTTCCCAGAGACTCAGCATGTCACGGTGCTCGCTCTCGGCAGAAGCTTTTTTCTGAAAAAGAAAACTTTCGGCTCCTTCTCCCACAGGGAAGGTGCCAGCCCTGAAAACTAATGCAGTTTTTCACTATCCCTCTGCAGCCTATCCACAGGCACAACAGCTTTGGGGATCTCTGCTTTCCCAGAGACTCAGCATGTCACGGTGCTCGCTCTCGGCAGAAGCTTTTTTCTGAAAAGGCAAACTTACGGCTCCTTCTCCCACAGGGAAGGTGCCAGCCCTGAAAACTAATGCAGTTTTTCACTATCCCCCTGCAGCCTATCCACAGGCACAACAGCTTTGGGGATCTCTGCTTTCCCAGAGACTCAGCATGTCACGGTGCTCGCTCTCGGCAGAAGCTTTTTTCTGAAAAAGAAAACTTTCGGCTCCTTCTCCCACAGGGAAGGTGCCAGCCCTGAAAACTAATGCAGTTTTTCACTATCCCTCTGCAGCCTATCCACAGGCACAACAGCTTTGGGGATCTCTGCTTTCCCAGAGACTCAGCATGTCACGGTGCTCGCTCTCGGCAGAAGCTTTTTTCTGAAAAGGCAAACTTACGGCTCCTTCTCCCACAGGGAAGGTGCCAGCCCTGAAAACTAATGCAGTTTTTCACTATCCCCCTGCAGCCTATCCACAGGCACAACAGCTTTGGGGATCTCTGCTTTCCCAGAGACTCAGCATGTCACGGTGCTCGCTCTCGGCAGAAGCTTTTTTCTGAAAAAGAAAACTTTCGGCTCCTTCTCCCACAGGGAAGGTGCCAGCCCTGAAAACTAATGCAGTTTTTCACTATCCCTCTGCAGCCTATCCACAGGCACAACAGCTTTGGGGATCTCTGCTTTCCCAGAGACTCAGCATGTCACGGTGCTCGCTCTCGGCAGAAGCTTTTTTCTGAAAAGGCAAACTTACGGCTCCTTCTCCCACAGGGAAGGTGCCAGCCCTGAAAACTAATGCAGTTTTTCACTATCCCCCTGCAGCCTATCCACAGGCACAACAGCTTTGGGGATCTCTGCTTTCCCAGAGACTCAGCATGTCACGGTGCTCGCTCTCGGCAGAAGCTTTTTTCTGAAAAAGAAAACTTTCGGCTCCTTCTCCCACAGGGAAGGTGCCAGCCCTGAAAACTAATGCAGTTTTTCACTATCCCTCTGCAGCCTATCCACAGGCACAACAGCTTTGGGGATCTCTGCTTTCCCAGAGACTCAGCATGTCACGGTGCTCGCTCTCGGCAGAAGCTTTTTTCTGAAAAGGCAAACTTACGGCTCCTTCTCCCACAGGGAAGGTGCCAGCCCTGAAAACTAATGCAGTTTTTCACTATCCCTCTGCAGCCTATCCACAGGCACAACAGCTTTGGGGATCTCTGCTTTCCCAGAGACTCAGCATGTCACGGTGCTCACTCTCGCCAGAGCCTTTTTCTGAAAAGGCAAACTTACGGCTCCTTCTCCCACAGGGAAGGTGCCAGCCCTGAAACATCTTGCTGGTATTCACTATCCCTCTGCAGCCTATCCACAGGCACAACAGCTTTTGGGATCTCTGCTTTCCCAGAGACTCAGCATGTCATGGTGCTCGCTCTCGGCAGAAGCTTTTTTCTGAAAAGGCAAACTTACGGCTCCTTCTCCCACAGGGAAGGTGCCAGCCCTGAAAACTAATGCAGTTTTTCACTATCCCCCTGCAGCCTATCCACAGGCACAACAGCTTTGGGGATCTCTGCTTTCCCAGAGACTCAGCATGTCACGGTGCTCGCTCTCGGCAGAAGCTTTTTTCTGAAAAAGAAAACTTTCGGCTCCTTCTCCCACAGGGAAGGTGCCAGCCCTGAAAACTAATGCAGTTTTTCACTATCCCTCTGCAGCCTATCCACAGGCACAACAGCTTTGGGGATCTCTGCTTTCCCAGAGACTCAGCATGTCACGGTGCTCGCTCTCGGCAGAAGCTTTTTTCTGAAAAGGCAAACTTACGGCTCCTTCTCCCACAGGGAAGGTGCCAGCCCTGAAAACTAATGCAGTTTTTCACTATCCCCCTGCAGCCTATCCACAGGCACAACAGCTTTGGGGATCTCTGCTTTCCCAGAGACTCAGCATGTCACGGTGCTCGCTCTCGGCAGAAGCTTTTTTCTGAAAAAGAAAACTTTCGGCTCCTTCTCCCACAGGGAAGGTGCCAGCCCTGAAACATCTTGCTGGTATTCACTATCCCTCTGCAGCCTATCCACAGGCACAACAGCTTTGGGGATCTCTGCTTTCCCAGAGACTCAGCATGTCACGGTGCTCGCTCTCGGCAGAAGCTTTTTTCTGAAAAGGCAAACTTACGGCTCCTTCTCCCACAGGGAAGGTGCCAGCCCTGAAAACTAATGCAGTTTTTCACTATCCCCCTGCAGCCTATCCACAGGCACAACAGCTTTGGGGATCTCTGCTTTCCCAGAGACTCAGCATGTCACGGTGCTCGCTCTCGGCAGAAGCTTTTTTCTGAAAAGGCAAACTTACGGCTCCTTCTCCCTCAGGGAAGGTGCTAGCCCTGAAAACTAATGCAGTTTTTCACTATCCCTCTGCAGCCTATCCACAGGCACAACAGCTTTGGGGATCTCTGCTTTCCCAGAGACTCAGCATGTCACGGTGCTCGTTCTCGGCAGAAGCTTTTTCTGAGAAGGCAAAAGTGTGGCTCCTTCTCCCACAAGGAAGGTGCTAGCCCTGAAAGATCTTGCTGGTATTCACTATCCCTCTGCAGCCTATCCACAGGCACAACAGCTTTGGGGATCTCTGCTTTCCCAGAGACTCAGCATGTCACGGTGCTCGCTCTCGGCAGAAGCTTTTTTCTGAAAAGGCAAACTTACGGCTCCTTCTCCCACAGGGAAGGTGCCAGCCCTGAAAACTAATGCAGTTTTTCACTATCCCTCTGCAGCCTATCCACAGGCACAACAGCTTTGAGGATCTCTGCTTTCCCAGAGACTCAGCATGTCACGGTGCTCGTTCTCGGCAGAAGCTTTTTTCTGAAAAGGCAAACTTACGGCTCCTTCTCCCACAGGGAAGGTGCCAGCCCTGAAAACTAATGCAGTTTTTCACTATCCCTCTGCAGCCTATCCACAGGCACAACAGCTTTGGGGATCTCTGCTTTCCCAGAGACTCAGCATGTCACGGTGCTCGCTCTCGGCAGAAGCTTTTTTCTGAAAAGGCAAACTTACGGCTCCTTCTCCCACAGGGAAGGTGCCAGCCCTGAAAACTAATGCAGTTTTTCACTATCCCCCTGCAGCCTATCCACAGGCACAACAGCTTTGGGGATCTCTGCTTTCCCAGAGACTCAGCATGTCACGGTGCTCGCTCTCGGCAGAAGCTTTTTTCTGAAAAAGAAAACTTTCGGCTCCTTCTCCCACAGGGAAGGTGCCAGCCCTGAAAACTAATGCAGTTTTTCACTATCCCTCTGCAGCCTATCCACAGGCACAACAGCTTTGGGGATCTCTGCTTTCCCAGAGACTCAGCATGTCACGGTGCTCGCTCTCGGCAGAAGCTTTTTTCTGAAAAGGCAAACTTACGGATCCTTCTCCCACAGGGAAGGTGCCAGCCCTGAAAACTAATGCAGTTTTTCACTATCCCCCTGCAGCCTATCCACAGGCACAACAGCTTTGGGGATCTTTGCTTTCCCAGAGACTCAGCATGTCACGGTGCTCGCTCTCGGCAGAAGCTTTTTTCTGAAAAAGAAAACTTTCGGCTCCTTCTCCCACAGGGAAGGTGCCAGCCCTGAAAACTAATGCAGTTTTTCACTATCCCTCTGCAGCCTATCCACAGGCACAACAGCTTTGGGGATCTCTGCTTTCCCAGAGACTCAGCATGTCACGGTGCTCGCTCTCGGCAGAAGCTTTTTTCTGAAAAGGCAAACTTACGGCTCCTTCTCCCACAGGGAAGGTGCCAGCCCTGAAAACTAATGCAGTTTTTCACTATCCCCCTGCAGCCTATCCACAGGCACAACAGCTTTGGGGATCTCTGCTTTCCCAGAGACTCAGCATGTCACGGTGCTCGCTCTCGGCAGAAGCTTTTTTCTGAAAAGGCAAACTTACGGCTCCTTCTCCCTCAGGGAAGGTGCTAGCCCTGAAAACTAATGCAGTTTTTCACTATCCCTCTGCAGCCTATCCACAGGCACAACAGCTTTGGGGATCTCTGCTTTCCCAGAGACTCAGCATGTCACGGTGCTCGTTCTCGGCAGAAGCTTTTTCTGAGAAGGCAAAAGTGTGGCTCCTTCTCCCACAAGGAAGGTGCTAGCCCTGAAAGATCTTGCTGGTATTCACTATCCCTCTGCAGCCTATCCACAGGCACAACAGCTTTTGGGATCTCTGCTTTCCCAGAGACTCAGCATGTCACGGTGCTCGCTCTCGGCAGAAGCTTTTTTCTGAAAAGGCAAACTTACGGCTCCTTCTCCCACAGGGAAGGTGCCAGCCCTGAAAACTAATGCAGTTTTTCACTATCCCTCTGCAGCCTATCCACAGGCACAACAGCTTTGGGGATCTCTGCTTTCCCAGAGACTCAGCATGTCACGGTGCTCGCTCTCGGCAGAAGCTTTTTTCTGAAAAGGCAAACTTACGGCTCCTTCTCCCACAGGGAAGGTGCCAGCCCTGAAAACTAATGCAGTTTTTCACTATCCCTCTGCAGCCTATCCACAGGCACAACAGCTTTGGGGATCTCTGCTTTCCCAGAGACTCAGCATGTCACGGTGCTCACTCTCGCCAGAGCCTTTTTCTGAAAAGGCAAACTTACGGCTCCTTCTCCCACAGGGAAGGTGCCAGCCCTGAAAGATCTTGCTGGTATTCACTATCCCTCTGCAGCCTATCCACAGGCACAACAGCTTTTGGGATCTCTGCTTTCCCAGAGACTCAGCATGTCATGGTGCTCGCTCTCGGCAGAAGCTTTTTTCTGAAAAGGCAAACTTACGGCTCCTTCTCCCACAGGGAAGGTGCCAGCCCTGAAAACTAATGCAGTTTTTCACTATCCCTCTGCAGCCTATCCACAGGCACAACAGCTTTGGGGATCTCTGCTTTCCCAGAGACTCAGCATGTCACGGTGCTCGCTCTCGGCAGAAGCTTTTTTCTGAAAAGGCAAACTTACGGCTCCTTCTCCCACAGGGAAGGTGCCAGCCCTGAAAACTAATGCAGTTTTTCACTATCCCTCTGCAGCCTATCCACAGGCACAACAGCTTTGGGGATCTCTGCTTTCCCAGAGACTCAGCATGTCACGGTGCTCGTTCTCGGCAGAAGCTTTTTTCTGAAAAGGCAAACTTACGGCTCCTTCTCCCACAGGGAAGGTGCCAGCCCTGAAAACTAATGCAGTTTTTCACTATCCCTCTGCAGCCTATCCACAGGCACAACAGCTTTGGGGATCTCTGCTTTCCCAGAGACTCAGCATGTCACGGTGCTCGCTCTCGGCAGAAGCTTTTTTCTGAAAAGGCAAACTTACGGCTCCTTCTCCCACAGGGAAGGTGCCAGCCCTGAAAACTAATGCAGTTTTTCACTATCCCCCTGCAGCCTATCCACAGGCACAACAGCTTTGGGGATCTCTGCTTTCCCAGAGACTCAGCATGTCACGGTGCTCGCTCTCGGCAGAAGCTTTTTTCTGAAAAAGAAAACTTTCGGCTCCTTCTCCCACAGGGAAGGTGCCAGCCCTGAAAACTAATGCAGTTTTTCACTATCCCTCTGCAGCCTATCCACAGGCACAACAGCTTTGGGGATCTCTGCTTTCCCAGAGACTCAGCATGTCACGGTGCTCGCTCTCGGCAGAAGCTTTTTTCTGAAAAGGCAAACTTACGGCTCCTTCTCCCACAGGGAAGGTGCCAGCCCTGAAAACTAATGCAGTTTTTCACTATCCCCCTGCAGCCTATCCACAGGCACAACAGCTTTGGGGATCTCTGCTTTCCCAGAGACTCAGCATGTCACGGTGCTCGCTCTCGGCAGAAGCTTTTTTCTGAAAAAGAAAACTTTCGGCTCCTTCTCCCACAGGGAAGGTGCCAGCCCTGAAAACTAATGCAGTTTTTCACTATCCCTCTGCAGCCTATCCACAGGCACAACAGCTTTGGGGATCTCTGCTTTCCCAGAGACTCAGCATGTCACGGTGCTCGCTCTCGGCAGAAGCTTTTTTCTGAAAAGGCAAACTTACGGCTCCTTCTCCCACAGGGAAGGTGCCAGCCCTGAAAACTAATGCAGTTTTTCACTATCCCTCTGCAGCCTATCCACAGGCACAACAGCTTTGGGGATCTCTGCTTTCCCAGAGACTCAGCATGTCACGGTGCTCGCTCTCGGCAGAAGCTTTTTTCTGAAAAAGAAAACTTTCGGCTCCTTCTCCCACAGGGAAGGTGCCAGCCCTGAAAACTAATGCAGTTTTTCACTATCCCTCTGCAGCCTATCCACAGGCACAACAGCTTTGGGGATCTCTGCTTTCCCAGAGACTCAGCATGTCACGGTGCTCGCTCTCGGCAGAAGCTTTTTTCTGAAAAGGCAAACTTACGGCTCCTTCTCCCACAGGGAAGGTGCCAGCCCTTAAAACTAATGCAGTTTTTCACTATCCCTCTGCAGCCTATCCACAGGCACAACAGCTTTGGGGATCTCTGCTTTCCCAGAGACTCAGCATGTCACGGTGCTCACTCTCGCCAGAGCCTTTTTCTGAAAAGGCAAACTTACGGCTCCTTCTCCCACAGGGAAGGTGCCAGCCCTGAAAGATCTTGCTGGTATTCACTATCCCTCTGCAGCCTATCCACAGGCACAACAGCTTTTGGGATCTCTGCTTTCCCAGAGACTCAGCATGTCATGGTGCTCGCTCTCGGCAGAAGCTTTTTTCTGAAAAGGCAAACTTACGGCTCCTTCTCCCACAGGGAAGGTGCCAGCCCTGAAAACTAATGCAGTTTTTCACTATCCCCCTGCAGCCTATCCACAGGCACAACAGCTTTGGGGATCTCTGCTTTCCCAGAGACTCAGCATGTCACGGTGCTCGCTCTCGGCAGAAGCTTTTTTCTGAAAAAGAAAACTTTCGGCTCCTTCTCCCACAGGGAAGGTGCCAGCCCTGAAAACTAATGCAGTTTTTCACTATCCCTCTGCAGCCTATCCACAGGCACAACAGCTTTGGGGATCTCTGCTTTCCCAGAGACTCAGCATGTCACGGTGCTCGCTCTCGGCAGAAGCTTTTTTCTGAAAAGGCAAACTTACGGCTCCTTCTCCCACAGGGAAGGTGCCAGCCCTGAAAACTAATGCAGTTTTTCACTATGCCCCTGCAGCCTATCCACAGGCACAACAGCTTTGGGGATCTCTGCTTTCCCAGAGACTCAGCATGTCACGGTGCTCGCTCTCGGCAGAAGCTTTTTTCTGAAAAAGAAAACTTTCGGCTCCTTCTCCCACAGGGAAGGTGCCAGCCCTGAAAACTAATGCAGTTTTTCACTATCCCTCTGCAGCCTATCCACAGGCACAACAGCTTTGGGGATCTCTGCTTTCCCAGAGACTCAGCATGTCACGGTGCTCGCTCTCGGCAGAAGCTTTTTTCTGAAAAGGCAAACTTACGGCTCCTTCTCCCACAGGGAAGGTGCCAGCCCTGAAAACTAATGCAGTTTTTCACTATCCCCCTGCAGCCTATCCACAGGCACAACAGCTTTGGGGATCTCTGCTTTCCCAGAGACTCAGCATGTCACGGTGCTCGCTCTCGGCAGAAGCTTTTTTCTGAAAAAGAAAACTTTCGGCTCCTTCTCCCACAGGGAAGGTGCCAGCCCTGAAAACTAATGCAGTTTTTCACTATCCCTCTGCAGCCTATCCACAGGCACAACAGCTTTGGGGATCTCTGCTTTCCCAGAGACTCAGCATGTCACGGTGCTCGCTCTCGGCAGAAGCTTTTTTCTGAAAAGGCAAACTTACGGCTCCTTCTCCCACAGGGAAGGTGCCAGCCCTGAAAACTAATGCAGTTTTTCACTATCCCCCTGCAGCCTATCCACAGGCACAACAGCTTTGGGGATCTCTGCTTTCCCAGAGACTCAGCATGTCACGGTGCTCGCTCTCGGCAGAAGCTTTTTTCTGAAAAAGAAAACTTTCGGCTCCTTCTCCCACAGGGAAGGTGCCAGCCCTGAAAACTAATGCAGTTTTTCACTATCCCTCTGCAGCCTATCCACAGGCACAACAGCTTTGGGGATCTCTGCTTTCCCAGAGACTCAGCATGTCACGGTGCTCGCTCTCGGCAGAAGCTTTTTTCTGAAAAGGCAAACTTACGGCTCCTTCTCCCACAGGGAAGGTGCCAGCCCTGAAAACTAATGCAGTTTTTCACTATCCCCCTGCAGCCTATCCACAGGCACAACAGCTTTGGGGATCTCTGCTTTCCCAGAGACTCAGCATGTCACGGTGCTCGCTCTCGGCAGAAGCTTTTTTCTGAAAAAGAAAACTTTCGGCTCCTTCTCCCACAGGGAAGGTGCCAGCCCTGAAAACTAATGCAGTTTTTCACTATCCCTCTGCAGCCTATCCACAGGCACAACAGCTTTGGGGATCTCTGCTTTCCCAGAGACTCAGCATGTCACGGTGCTCGCTCTCGGCAGAAGCTTTTTTCTGAAAAGGCAAACTTACGGCTCCTTCTCCCACAGGGAAGGTGCCAGCCCTGAAAACTAATGCAGTTTTTCACTATCCCTCTGCAGCCTATCCACAGGCACAACAGCTTTGGGGATCTCTGCTTTCCCAGAGACTCAGCATGTCACGGTGCTCACTCTCGCCAGAGCCTTTTTCTGAAAAGGCAAACTTACGGCTCCTTCTCCCACAGGGAAGGTGCCAGCCCTGAAACATCTTGCTGGTATTCACTATCCCTCTGCAGCCTATCCACAGGCACAACAGCTTTTGGGATCTCTGCTTTCCCAGAGACTCAGCATGTCATGGTGCTCGCTCTCGGCAGAAGCTTTTTTCTGAAAAGGCAAACTTACGGCTCCTTCTCCCACAGGGAAGGTGCCAGCCCTGAAAACTAATGCAGTTTTTCACTATCCCCCTGCAGCCTATCCACAGGCACAACAGCTTTGGGGATCTCTGCTTTCCCAGAGACTCAGCATGTCACGGTGCTCGCTCTCGGCAGAAGCTTTTTTCTGAAAAAGAAAACTTTCGGCTCCTTCTCCCACAGGGAAGGTGCCAGCCCTGAAAACTAATGCAGTTTTTCACTATCCCTCTGCAGCCTATCCACAGGCACAACAGCTTTGGGGATCTCTGCTTTCCCAGAGACTCAGCATGTCACGGTGCTCGCTCTCGGCAGAAGCTTTTTTCTGAAAAGGCAAACTTACGGCTCCTTCTCCCACAGGGAAGGTGCCAGCCCTGAAAACTAATGCAGTTTTTCACTATCCCCCTGCAGCCTATCCACAGGCACAACAGCTTTGGGGATCTCTGCTTTCCCAGAGACTCAGCATGTCACGGTGCTCGCTCTCGGCAGAAGCTTTTTTCTGAAAAAGAAAACTTTCGGCTCCTTCTCCCACAGGGAAGGTGCCAGCCCTGAAAACTAATGCAGTTTTTCACTATCCCTCTGCAGCCTATCCACAGGCACAACAGCTTTGGGGATCTCTGCTTTCCCAGAGACTCAGCATGTCACGGTGCTCGCTCTCGGCAGAAGCTTTTTTCTGAAAAGGCAAACTTACGGCTCCTTCTCCCACAGGGAAGGTGCCAGCCCTGAAAACTAATGCAGTTTTTCACTATCCCCCTGCAGCCTATCCACAGGCACAACAGCTTTGGGGATCTCTGCTTTCCCAGAGACTCAGCATGTCACGGTGCTCGCTCTCGGCAGAAGCTTTTTTCTGAAAAAGAAAACTTTCGGCTCCTTCTCCCACAGGGAAGGTGCCAGCCCTGAAAACTAATGCAGTTTTTCACTATCCCTCTGCAGCCTATCCACAGGCACAACAGCTTTGGGGATCTCTGCTTTCCCAGAGACTCAGCATGTCACGGTGCTCGCTCTCGGCAGAAGCTTTTTTCTGAAAAGGCAAACTTACGGCTCCTTCTCCCACAGGGAAGGTGCCAGCCCTGAAAACTAATGCAGTTTTTCACTATCCCTCTGCAGCCTATCCACAGGCACAACAGCTTTGGGGATCTCTGCTTTCCCAGAGACTCAGCATGTCACGGTGCTCACTCTCGCCAGAGCCTTTTTCTGAAAAGGCAAACTTACGGCTCCTTCTCCCACAGGGAAGGTGCCAGCCCTGAAACATCTTGCTGGTATTCACTATCCCTCTGCAGCCTATCCACAGGCACAACAGCTTTGGGGATCTCTGCTTTCCCAGAGACTCAGCATGTCACGGTGCTCGCTCTCGGCAGAAGCTTTTTTCTGAAAAGGCAAACTTACGGCTCCTTCTCCCACAGGGAAGGTGCCAGCCCTGAAAACTAATGCAGTTTTTCACTATCCCCCTGCAGCCTATCCACAGGCACAACAGCTTTGGGGATCTCTGCTTTCCCAGAGACTCAGCATGTCACGGTGCTCGCTCTCGGCAGAAGCTTTTTTCTGAAAAAGAAAACTTTCGGCTCCTTCTCCCACAGGGAAGGTGCCAGCCCTGAAAACTAATGCAGTTTTTCACTATCCCTCTGCAGCCTATCCACAGGCACAACAGCTTTGGGGATCTCTGCTTTCCCAGAGACTCAGCATGTCACGGTGCTCGCTCTCGGCAGAAGCTTTTTTCTGAAAAGGCAAACTTACGGCTCCTTCTCCCACAGGGAAGGTGCCAGCCCTGAAAACTAATGCAGTTTTTCACTATCCCCCTGCAGCCTATCCACAGGCACAACAGCTTTGGGGATCTCTGCTTTCCCAGAGACTCAGCATGTCACGGTGCTCGCTCTCGGCAGAAGCTTTTTTCTGAAAAAGAAAACTTTCGGCTCCTTCTCCCACAGGGAAGGTGCCAGCCCTGAAAACTAATGCAGTTTTTCACTATCCCTCTGCAGCCTATCCACAGGCACAACAGCTTTGGGGATCTCTGCTTTCCCAGAGACTCAGCATGTCACGGTGCTCGCTCTCGGCAGAAGCTTTTTTCTGAAAAGGCAAACTTACGGCTCCTTCTCCCACAGGGAAGGTGCCAGCCCTGAAAACTAATGCAGTTTTTCACTATCCCCCTGCAGCCTATCCACAGGCACAACAGCTTTGGGGATCTCTGCTTTCCCAGAGACTCAGCATGTCACGGTGCTCGCTCTCGGCAGAAGCTTTTTTCTGAAAAAGAAAACTTTCGGCTCCTTCTCCCACAGGGAAGGTGCCAGCCCTGAAAACTAATGCAGTTTTTCACTATCCCTCTGCAGCCTATCCACAGGCACAACAGCTTTGGGGATCTCTGCTTTCCCAGAGACTCAGCATGTCACGGTGCTCGCTCTCGGCAGAAGCTTTTTTCTGAAAAGGCAAACTTACGGCTCCTTCTCCCACAGGGAAGGTGCCAGCCCTGAAAACTAATGCAGTTTTTCACTATCCCTCTGCAGCCTATCCACAGGCACAACAGCTTTGGGGATCTCTGCTTTCCCAGAGACTCAGCATGTCACGGTGCTCACTCTCGCCAGAGCCTTTTTCTGAAAAGGCAAACTTACGGCTCCTTCTCCCACAGGGAAGGTGCCAGCCCTGAAACATCTTGCTGGTATTCACTATCCCTCTGCAGCCTATCCACAGGCACAACAGCTTTTGGGATCTCTGCTTTCCCAGAGACTCAGCATGTCATGGTGCTCGCTCTCGGCAGAAGCTTTTTTCTGAAAAGGCAAACTTACGGCTCCTTCTCCCACAGGGAAGGTGCCAGCCCTGAAAACTAATGCAGTTTTTCACTATCCCTCTGCAGCCTATCCACAGGCACAACAGCTTTGGGGATCTCTGCTTTCCCAGAGACTCAGCATGTCACGGTGCTCGCTCTCGGCAGAAGCTTTTTTCTGAAAAAGAAAACTTTCGGCTCCTTCTCCCACAGGGAAGGTGCCAGCCCTGAAAACTAATGCAGTTTTTCACTATCCCTCTGCAGCCTATCCACAGGCACAACAGCTTTGGGGATCTCTGCTTTCCCAGAGACTCAGCATGTCACGGTGCTCGCTCTCGGCAGAAGCTTTTTTCTGAAAAGGCAAACTTACGGCTCCTTCTCCCACAGGGAAGGTGCCAGCCCTGAAAACTAATGCAGTTTTTCACTATCCCCCTGCAGCCTATCCACAGGCACAACAGCTTTGGGGATCTCTGCTTTCCCAGAGACTCAGCATGTCACGGTGCTCGCTCTCGGCAGAAGCTTTTTTCTGAAAAAGAAAACTTTCGGCTCCTTCTCCCACAGGGAAGGTGCCAGCCCTGAAAACTAATGCAGTTTTTCACTATCCCTCTGCAGCCTATCCACAGGCACAACAGCTTTGGGGATCTCTGCTTTCCCAGAGACTCAGCATGTCACGGTGCTCGCTCTCGGCAGAAGCTTTTTTCTGAAAAGGCAAACTTACGGCTCCTTCTCCCACAGGGAAGGTGCCAGCCCTGAAAACTAATGCAGTTTTTCACTATCCCCCTGCAGCCTATCCACAGGCACAACAGCTTTGGGGATCTCTGCTTTCCCAGAGACTCAGCATGTCACGGTGCTCGCTCTCGGCAGAAGCTTTTTTCTGAAAAAGAAAACTTTCGGCTCCTTCTCCCACAGGGAAGGTGCCAGCCCTGAAAACTAATGCAGTTTTTCACTATCCCTCTGCAGCCTATCCACAGGCACAACAGCTTTGGGGATCTCTGCTTTCCCAGAGACTCAGCATGTCACGGTGCTCGCTCTCGGCAGAAGCTTTTTTCTGAAAAGGCAAACTTACGGCTCCTTCTCCCACAGGGAAGGTGCCAGCCCTGAAAACTAATGCAGTTTTTCACTATCCCTCTGCAGCCTATCCACAGGCACAACAGCTTTGGGGATCTCTGCTTTCCCAGAGACTCAGCATGTCACGGTGCTCACTCTCGCCAGAGCCTTTTTCTGAAAAGGCAAACTTACGGCTCCTTCTCCCACAGGGAAGGTGCCAGCCCTGAAACATCTTGCTGGTATTCACTATCCCTCTGCAGCCTATCCACAGGCACAACAGCTTTTGGGATCTCTGCTTTCCCAGAGACTCAGCATGTCATGGTGCTCGCTCTCGGCAGAAGCTTTTTTCTGAAAAGGCAAACTTACGGCTCCTTCTCCCACAGGGAAGGTGCCAGCCCTGAAAACTAATGCAGTTTTTCACTATCCCTCTGCAGCCTATCCACAGGCACAACAGCTTTGGGGATCTCTGCTTTCCCAGAGACTCAGCATGTCACGGTGCTCGCTCTCGGCAGAAGCTTTTTTCTGAAAAGGCAAACTTACGGCTCCTTCTCCCACAGGGAAGGTGCCAGCCCTGAAAACTAATGCAGTTTTTCACTATCCCTCTGCAGCCTATCCACAGGCACAACAGCTTTGGGGATCTCTGCTTTCCCAGAGACTCAGCATGTCACGGTGCTCGTTCTCGGCAGAAGCTTTTTTCTGAAAAGGCAAACTTACGGCTCCTTCTCCCACAGGGAAGGTGCCAGCCCTGAAAACTAATGCAGTTTTTCACTATCCCTCTGCAGCCTATCCACAGGCACAACAGCTTTGGGGATCTCTGCTTTCCCAGAGACTCAGCATGTCACGGTGCTCGCTCTCGGCAGAAGCTTTTTTCTGAAAAGGCAAACTTACGGCTCCTTCTCCCACAGGGAAGGTGCCAGCCCTGAAAACTAATGCAGTTTTTCACTATCCCCCTGCAGCCTATCCACAGGCACAACAGCTTTGGGGATCTCTGCTTTCCCAGAGACTCAGCATGTCACGGTGCTCGCTCTCGGCAGAAGCTTTTTTCTGAAAAAGAAAACTTTCGGCTCCTTCTCCCACAGGGAAGGTGCCAGCCCTGAAAACTAATGCAGTTTTTCACTATCCCTCTGCAGCCTATCCACAGGCACAACAGCTTTGGGGATCTCTGCTTTCCCAGAGACTCAGCATGTCACGGTGCTCGCTCTCGGCAGAAGCTTTTTTCTGAAAAGGCAAACTTACGGCTCCTTCTCCCACAGGGAAGGTGCCAGCCCTGAAAACTAATGCAGTTTTTCACTATCCCCCTGCAGCCTATCCACAGGCACAACAGCTTTGGGGATCTCTGCTTTCCCAGAGACTCAGCATGTCACGGTGCTCGCTCTCGGCAGAAGCTTTTTTCTGAAAAAGAAAACTTTCGGCTCCTTCTCCCACAGGGAAGGTGCCAGCCCTGAAAACTAATGCAGTTTTTCACTATCCCTCTGCAGCCTATCCACAGGCACAACAGCTTTGGGGATCTCTGCTTTCCCAGAGACTCAGCATGTCACGGTGCTCGCTCTCGGCAGAAGCTTTTTTCTGAAAAGGCAAACTTACGGCTCCTTCTCCCACAGGGAAGGTGCCAGCCCTGAAAACTAATGCAGTTTTTCACTATCCCCCTGCAGCCTATCCACAGGCACAACAGCTTTGGGGATCTCTGCTTTCCCAGAGACTCAGCATGTCACGGTGCTCGCTCTCGGCAGAAGCTTTTTTCTGAAAAAGAAAACTTTCGGCTCCTTCTCCCACAGGGAAGGTGCCAGCCCTGAAAACTAATGCAGTTTTTCACTATCCCTCTGCAGCCTATCCACAGGCACAACAGCTTTGGGGATCTCTGCTTTCCCAGAGACTCAGCATGTCACGGTGCTCGCTCTCGGCAGAAGCTTTTTTCTGAAAAGGCAAACTTACGGCTCCTTCTCCCTCAGGGAAGGTGCTAGCCCTGAAAACTAATGCAGTTTTTCACTATCCCTCTGCAGCCTATCCACAGGCACAACAGCTTTGGGGATCTCTGCTTTCCCAGAGACTCAGCATGTCACGGTGCTCGTTCTCGGCAGAAGCTTTTTCTGAGAAGGCAAAAGTGTGGCTCCTTCTCCCACAAGGAAGGTGCTAGCCCTGAAAGATCTTGCTGGTATTCACTATCCCTCTGCAGCCTATCCACAGGCACAACAGCTTTTGGGATCTCTGCTTTCCCAGAGACTCAGCATGTCACGGTGCTCGCTCTCGGCAGAAGCTTTTTTCTGAAAAGGCAAACTTACGGCACCTTCTCCCACAGGGAAGGTGCCAGCCCTGAAAACTAATGCAGTTTTTCACTATCCCTCTGCAGCCTATCCACAGGCACAACAGCTTTGGGGATCTCTGCTTTCCCAGAGACTCAGCATGTCACGGTGCTCGCTCTCGGCAGAAGCTTTTTTCTGAAAAGGCAAACTTACGGCTCCTTCTCCCACAGGGAAGGTGCCAGCCCTGAAAACTAATGCAGTTTTTCACTATCCCTCTGCAGCCTATCCACAGGCACAACAGCTTTGGGGATCTCTGCTTTCCCAGAGACTCAGCATGTCACGGTGCTCACTCTCGCCAGAGCCTTTTTCTGAAAAGGCAAACTTACGGCTCCTTCTCCCACAGGGAAGGTGCCAGCCCTGAAACATCTTGCTGGTATTCACTATCCCTCTGCAGCCTATCCACAGGCACAACAGCTTTTGGGATCTCTGCTTTCCCAGAGACTCAGCATGTCATGGTGCTCGCTCTCGGCAGAAGCTTTTTTCTGAAAAGGCAAACTTACGGCTCCTTCTCCCACAGGGAAGGTGCCAGCCCTGAAAACTAATGCAGTTTTTCACTATCCCTCTGCAGCCTATCCACAGGCACAACAGCTTTGGGGATCTCTGCTTTCCCAGAGACTCAGCATGTCACGGTGCTCGCTCTCGGCAGAAGCTTTTTTCTGAAAAGGCAAACTTACGGCTCCTTCTCCCACAGGGAAGGTGCCAGCCCTGAAAACTAATGCAGTTTTTCACTATCCCTCTGCAGCCTATCCACAGGCACAACAGCTTTGGGGATCTCTGCTTTCCCAGAGACTCAGCATGTCACGGTGCTCGTTCTCGGCAGAAGCTTTTTTCTGAAAAGGCAAACTTACGGCTCCTTCTCCCACAGGGAAGGTGCCAGCCCTGAAAACTAATGCAGTTTTTCACTATCCCTCTGCAGCCTATCCACAGGCACAACAGCTTTGGGGATCTCTGCTTTCCCAGAGACTCAGATTGTCACGGTGCTCGCTCTCGGCAGAAGCTTTTTTCTGAAAAGGCAAACTTACGGCTCCTTCTCCCACAGGGAAGGTGCCAGCCCTGAAAACTAATGCAGTTTTTCACTATCCCTCTGCAGCCTATCCACAGGCACAACAGTTTTGGGGATCTCTGCTTTCCCAGAGACTCAGCATGTCACGGTGCTCGCTCTCGGCAGAAGCTTTTTTCTGAAAAGGCAAACTTACGGCTCCTTCTCCCACAGGGAAGGTGCCAGCCCTGAAAACTAATGCAGTTTTTCACTATCCCTCTGCAGCCTATCCACAGGCACAACAGCTTTGGGGATCTCTGCTTTCCCAGAGACTCAGCATGTCACGGTGCTCGTTCTCGGCAGAAGCTTTTTCTGAGAAGGCAAAAGTGTGGCTCCTTCTCCCACAAGGAAGGTGCTAGCCCTGAAAGATCTTGCTGGTATTCACTATCCCTCTGCAGCCTATCCACAGGCACAACAGCTTTTGGGATCTCTGCTTTCCCAGAGACTCAGCATGTCACGGTGCTCGCTCTCGGCAGAAGCTTTTTTCTGAAAAGGCAAACTTACGGCTCCTTCTCCCACAGGGAAGGTGCCAGCCCTGAAAACTAATGCAGTTTTTCACTATCCCTCTGCAGCCTATCCACAGGCACAACAGTTTTGGGGATCTCTGCTTTCCCAGAGACTCAGCATGTCACGGTGCTCGCTCTCGGCAGAAGCTTTTTTCTGAAAAGGCAAACTTACGGCTCCTTCTCCCACAGGGAAGGTGCCAGCCCTGAAAACTAATGCAGTTTTTCACTATCCCTCTGCAGCCTATCCACAGGCACAACAGCTTTGGGGATCTCTGCTTTCCCAGAGACTCAGCATGTCACGGTGCTCGTTCTCGGCAGAAGCTTTTTCTGAGAAGGCAAAAGTGTGGCTCCTTCTCCCACAAGGAAGGTGCTAGCCCTGAAAGATCTTGCTGGTATTCACTATCCCTCTGCAGCCTATCCACAGGCACAACAGCTTTTGGGATCTCTGCTTTCCCAGAGACTCAGCATGTCACGGTGCTCGCTCTCGGCAGAAGCTTTTTTCTGAAAAGGCAAACTTACGGCTCCTTCTCCCACAGGGAAGGTGCCAGCCCTGAAAACTAATGCAGTTTTTCACTATCCCCCTGCAGCCTATCCACAGGCACAACAGCTTTGGGGATCTCTGCTTTCCCAGAGACTCAGCATGTCACGGTGCTCGCTCTCGGCAGAAGCTTTTTTCTGAAAAAGAAAACTTTCGGCTCCTTCTCCCACAGGGAAGGTGCCAGCCCTGAAAACTAATGCAGTTTTTCACTATCCCTCTGCAGCCTATCCACAGGCACAACAGCTTTGGGGATCTCTGCTTTCCCAGAGACTCAGCATGTCACGGTGCTCGCTCTCGGCAGAAGCTTTTTTCTGAAAAGGCAAACTTACGGCTCCTTCTCCCACAGGGAAGGTGCCAGCCCTGAAAACTAATGCAGTTTTTCACTATCCCCCTGCAGCCTATCCACAGGCACAACAGCTTTGGGGATCTCTGCTTTCCCAGAGACTCAGCATGTCACGGTGCTCGCTCTCGGCAGAAGCTTTTTTCTGAAAAGGCAAACTTACGGCTCCTTCTCCCACAGGGAAGGTGCCAGCCCTGAAAACTAATGCAGTTTTTCACTATCCCTCTGCAGCCTATCCACAGGCACAACAGCTTTGGGGATCTCTGCTTTCCCAGAGACTCAGCATGTCACGGTGCTCGCTCTCGGCAGAAGCTTTTTTCTGAAAAGGCAAACTTACGGCTCCTTCTCCCACAGGGAAGGTGCCAGCCCTGAAAACTAATGCAGTTTTTCACTATCCCCCTGCAGCCTATCCACAGGCACAACAGCTTTGGGGATCTCTGCTTTCCCAGAGACTCAGCATGTCACGGTGCTCGCTCTCGGCAGAAGCTTTTTTCTGAAAAAGAAAACTTTCGGCTCCTTCTCCCACAGGGAAGGTGCCAGCCCTGAAAACTAATGCAGTTTTTCACTATCCCTCTGCAGCCTATCCACAGGCACAACAGCTTTGGGGATCTCTGCTTTCCCAGAGACTCAGCATGTCACGGTGCTCGCTCTCGGCAGAAGCTTTTTTCTGAAAAGGCAAACTTACGGCTCCTTCTCCCTCAGGGAAGGTGCTAGCCCTGAAAACTAATGCAGTTTTTCACTATCCCTCTGCAGCCTATCCACAGGCACAACAGCTTTGGGGATCTCTGCTTTCCCAGAGACTCAGCATGTCACGGTGCTCGTTCTCGGCAGAAGCTTTTTCTGAGAAGGCAAAAGTGTGGCTCCTTCTCCCACAAGGAAGGTGCTAGCCCTGAAAGATCTTGCTGGTATTCACTATCCCTCTGCAGCCTATCCACAGGCACAACAGCTTTTGGGATCTCTGCTTTCCCAGAGACTCAGCATGTCACGGTGCTCGCTCTCGGCAGAAGCTTTTTTCTGAAAAGGCAAACTTACGGCTCCTTCTCCCACAGGGAAGGTGCCAGCCCTGAAAACTAATGCAGTTTTTCACTATCCCTCTGCAGCCTATCCACAGGCACAACAGCTTTGGGGATCTCTGCTTTCCCAGAGACTCAGCATGTCACGGTGCTCGCTCTCGGCAGAAGCTTTTTTCTGAAAAGGCAAACTTACGGCTCCTTCTCCCACAGGGAAGGTGCCAGCCCTGAAAACTAATGCAGTTTTTCACTATCCCTCTGCAGCCTATCCACAGGCACAACAGCTTTGGGGATCTCTGCTTTCCCAGAGACTCAGCATGTCACGGTGCTCACTCTCGCCAGAGCCTTTTTCTGAAAAGGCAAACTTACGGCTCCTTCTCCCACAGGGAAGGTGCCAGCCCTGAAACATCTTGCTGGTATTCACTATCCCTCTGCAGCCTATCCACAGGCACAACAGCTTTTGGGATCTCTGCTTTCCCAGAGACTCAGCATGTCATGGTGCTCGCTCTCGGCAGAAGCTTTTTTCTGAAAAGGCAAACTTACGGCTCCTTCTCCCACAGGGAAGGTGCCAGCCCTGAAAACTAATGCAGTTTTTCACTATCCCTCTGCAGCCTATCCACAGGCACAACAGCTTTGGGGATCTCTGCTTTCCCAGAGACTCAGCATGTCATGGTGCTCGCTCTCGGCAGAAGCTTTTTTCTGAAAAGGCAAACTTACGGCTCCTTCTCCCACAGGGAAGGTGCCAGCCCTGAAAACTAATGCAGTTTTTTCACTATCCCTCTGCAGCCTATCCACAGGCACAACAGCTTTGGGGATCTCTGCTTTCCCAGAGACTCAGCATGTCACGGTGCTCGTTCTCGGCAGAAGCTTTTTTCTGAAAAGGCAAACTTACGGCTCCTTCTCCCACAGGGAAGGTGCCAGCCCTGAAAACTAATGCAGTTTTTCACTATCCCTCTGCAGCCTATCCACAGGCACAACAGCTTTGGGGATCTCTGCTTTCCCAGAGACTCAGATCGTCACGGTGCTCGCTCTCGGCAGAAGCTTTTTTCTGAAAAGGCAAACTTACGGCTCCTTCTCCCACAGGGAAGGTGCCAGCCCTGAAAACTAATGCAGTTTTTCACTATCCCTCTGCAGCCTATCCACAGGCACAACAGCTTTGGGGATCTCTGCTTTCCCAGAGACTCAGCATGTCACGGTGCTCGCTCTCGGCAGAAGCTTTTTTCTGAAAAGGCAAACTTACGGCTCCTTCTCCCACAGGGAAGGTGCCAGCCCTGAAAACTAATGCAGTTTTTCACTATCCCTCTGCAGCCTATCCACAGGCACAACAGCTTTGGGGATCTCTGCTTTCCCAGAGACTCAGCATGTCACGGTGCTCGTTCTCGGCAGAAGCTTTTTCTGAGAAGGCAAAAGTGTGGCTCCTTCTCCCACAAGGAAGGTGCTAGCCCTGAAAGATCTTGCTGGTATTCACTATCCCTCTGCAGCCTATCCACAGGCACAACAGCTTTTGGGATCTCTGCTTTCCCAGAGACTCAGCATGTCACGGTGCTCGCTCTCGGCAGAAGCTTTTTTCTGAAAAGGCAAACTTACGGCTCCTTCTCCCACAGGGAAGGTGCCAGCCCTGAAAACTAATGCAGTTTTTTCACTATCCCTCTGCAGCCTATCCACAGGCACAACAGTTTTGGGGATCTCTGCTTTCCCAGAGACTCAGCATGTCACGGTGCTCGCTCTCGGCAGAAGCTTTTTTCTGAAAAGGCAAACTTACGGCTCCTTCTCCCACAGGGAAGGTGCCAGCCCTGAAAACTAATGCAGTTTTTCACTATCCCTCTGCAGCCTATCCACAGGCACAACAGCTTTGGGGATCTCTGCTTTCCCAGAGACTCAGCATGTCACGGTGCTCGTTCTCGGCAGAAGCTTTTTCTGAGAAGGCAAAAGTGTGGCTCCTTCTCCCACAAGGAAGGTGCTAGCCCTGAAAGATCTTGCTGGTATTCACTATCCCTCTGCAGCCTATCCACAGGCACAACAGCTTTTGGGATCTCTGCTTTCCCAGAGACTCAGCATGTCACGGTGCTCGCTCTCGGCAGAAGCTTTTTTCTGAAAAGGCAAACTTACGGCTCCTTCTCCCACAGGGAAGGTGCCAGCCCTGAAAACTAATGCAGTTTTTCACTATCCCCCCTGCAGCCTATCCACAGGCACAACAGCTTTGGGGATCTCTGCTTTCCCAGAGACTCAGCATGTCACGGTGCTCGCTCTCGGCAGAAGCTTTTTTCTGAAAAAGAAAACTTTCGGCTCCTTCTCCCACAGGGAAGGTGCCAGCCCTGAAAACTAATGCAGTTTTTCACTATCCCTCTGCAGCCTATCCACAGGCACAACAGCTTTGGGGATCTCTGCTTTCCCAGAGACTCAGCATGTCACGGTGCTCGCTCTCGGCAGAAGCTTTTTTCTGAAAAGGCAAACTTACGGCTCCTTCTCCCACAGGGAAGGTGCCAGCCCTGAAAACTAATGCAGTTTTTCACTATCCCCCTGCAGCCTATCCACAGGCACAACAGCTTTGGGGATCTCTGCTTTCCCAGAGACTCAGCATGTCACGGTGCTCGCTCTCGGCAGAAGCTTTTTTCTGAAAAAGAAAACTTTCGGCTCCCTT
>NW_026060869.1:0-51991 GCF_929443795.1 Astur gentilis | reverse complement strand
AGGAGCCGTAAGTTTGCCTTTTCAGAAAAAAGCTTCTGCCGAGAGCGAGCACCGTGACATGCTGAGTCTCTGGGAAAGCAGAGATCCCCAAAGCTGTTGTGCCTGTGGATAGGCTGCAGAGGGATAGTGAAAAACTGCATTAGTTTTCAGGGCTGGCACCTTCCCTGTGGGAGAAGGAGCCGTAAGTTTGCCTTTTCAGAAAAAAGCTTCTGCCGAGAGCGAGCACCGTGACATGCTGAGTCTCTGGGAAAGCAGAGATCCCCAAAGCTGTTGTGCCTGTGGATAGGCTGCAGAGGGATAGTGAAAAACTGCATTAGTTTTCAGGGCTGGCACCTTCCCTGTGGGAGAAGGAGCCGTAAGTTTGCCTTTTCAGAAAAAAGCTTCTGCCGAGAGCGAGCACCGTGACATGCTGAGTCTCTGGGAAAGCAGAGATCCCAAAAGCTGTTGTGCCTGTGGATAGGCTGCAGAGGGATAGTGAAAAACTGCATTAGTTTTCAGGGCTGGCACCTTCCCTGTGGGAGAAGGAGCCGTAAGTTTGCCTTTTCAGAAAAAAGCTTCTGCCGAGAGCGAGCACCGTGACATGCTGAGTCTCTGGGAAAGCAGAGATCCCCAAAGCTGTTGTGCCTGTGGATAGGCTGCAGAGGGATAGTGAAAAACTGCATTAGTTTTCAGGGCTGGCACCTTCCCTGTGGGAGAAGGAGCCGTAAGTTTGCCTTTTCAGAAAAAAAGCTTCTGCCAGAGAGCGAGCACCGTGACATGCTGAGTCTCTGGGAAAGCAGAGATCCCCAAAGCTGTTGTGCCTGTGGATAGGCTGCAGAGGGATAGTGAAAAACTGCATTAGTTTTCAGGGCTGGCACCTTCCCTGTGGGAGAAGGAGCCGTAAGTTTGCCTTTTCAGAAAAAAGCTTCTGCCGAGAGCGAGCACCGTGACATGCTGAGTCTCTGGGAAAGCAGAGATCCCAAAAGCTGTTGTGCCTGTGGATAGGCTGCAGAGGGATAGTGAAAAACTGCATTAGTTTTCAGGGCTGGCACCTTCCCTGTGGGAGAAGGAGCCGTAAGTTTGCCTTCTCAGAAAAAAGCTTCTGCCGAGAGCGAGCACCGTGACATGCTGAGTCTCTGGGAAAGCAGAGATCCCCAAAGCTGTTGTGCCTGTGGATAGGCTGCAGGGGATAGTGAAAAACTGCATTAGTTTTCAGGGCTGGCACCTTCCCTGTGGGAGAAGGAGCCGTAAGTTTGCCTTTTCAGAAAAATCTTCTGCCGAGAGCGAGCACCGTGACATGCTGAGTCTCTGGGAAAGCAGAGATCCCCAAAGCTGTTGTGCCTGTGGATAGGCTGCAGAGGGATAGTGAAAAACTGCATTAGTTTTCAGGGCTGGCACCTTCCCTGTGGGAGAAGAGCCGTAAGTTTGCCTTTTCAGAAAAAAGCTTCTGCCGAGAACGAGCACCGTGACATGCTGAGTCTCTGGGAAAGCAGAGATCCCCAAAGCTGTTGTGCCTGTGGATAGGCTGCAGAGGGATAGTGAAAAACTGCATTAGTTTTCAGGGCTGGCACCTTCCCTGTGGGAGAAGGAGCCGTAGGTTTGCCTTTTCAGAAAAAAGCTTCTGCCGAGAGCGAGCACCGTGACATGCTGAGTCTCTGGGAAAGCAGAGATCCCAAAAGCTGTTGTGCCTGTGGATAGGCTGCAGAGGGATAGTGAAAAACTGCATTAGTTTTCAGGGCTGGCACCTTCCCTGTGGGAGAAGGAGCCGTAAGTTTGCCTTTTCAGAAAAAAGCTTCTGCCCGAGAGCGAGCACCGTGACATGCTGAGTCTCTGGGAAAGCAGAGATCCCCAAAGCTGTTGTGCCTGTGGATAGGCTGCAGAGGGATAGTGAAAAACTGCATTAGTTTTCAGGGCTGGCACCTTCCCTGTGGGAGAAGGAGCCGTAAGTTTGCCTTTTCAGAAAAAAGCTTCTGCCGAGAGCGAGCACCGTGACATGCTGAGTCTCTGGGAAAGCAGAGATCCCAAAAGCTGTTGTGCCTGTGGATAGGCTGCAGAGGGATAGTGAAAAACTGCATTAGTTTTCAGGGCTGGCACCTTCCCTGTGGGAGAAGGAGCCGTAAGTTTGCCTTTTCAGAAAAAAGCTTCTGCCGAGAGCGAGCACCGTGACATGCTGAGTCTCTGGGAAAGCAGAGATCCCAAAAGCTGTTGTGCCTGTGGATAGGCTGCAAGGGGGATAGTGAAAAACTGCATTAGTTTTCAGGGCTGGCACCTTCCCTGTGGGAGAAGGAGCCGTAAGTTTGCCTTTTCAGAAAAAAGCTTCTGCCGAGAGCGAGCACCGTGACATGCTGAGTCTCTGGGAAAGCAGAGATCCCCAAAGCTGTTGTGCCTGTGGATAGGCTGCAGAGGGATAGTGAAAAACTGCATTAGTTTTCAGGGCTGGCACCTTCCCTGTGGGAGAAGGAGCCGTAAGTTTGCCTTTTCAGAAAAAAGCTTCTGCCGAGAGCGAGCACCGTGACATGCTGAGTCTCTGGGAAAGCAGAGATCCCCAAAGCTGTTGTGCCTGTGGATAGGCTGCAGAGGGATAGTGAAAAACTGCATTAGTTTTCAGGGCTGGCACCTTCCCTGTGGGAGAAGGAGCCGTAAGTTTGCCTTTTCAGAAAAAAGCTTCTGCCGAGAGCGAGCACCGTGACATGCTGAGTCTCTGGGAAAGCAGAGATCCCAAAGCTGTTGTGCCTGTGGATAGGCTGCAGAGGGATAGTGAAAAACTGCATTAGTTTTCAGGGCTGGCACCTTCCCTGTGGGAGAAGGAGCCGTAAGTTTGCCTTCTCAGAAAAAAGCTTCTGCCGAGAGCGAGCACCGTGACATGCTGAGTCTCTGGAAAGCAGAGATCCCAAAAGCTGTTGTGCCTGTGGATAGGCTGCAGAGGGATAGTGAAAAACTGCATTAGTTTTCAGGGCTGGCACCTTCCCTGTGGGAGAAGGAGCCGTAAGTTTGCCTTCTCAGAAAAAAGCTTCTGCTGCCGAGAGCGAGCACCGTGACATGCTGAGTCTCTGGGAAAGCAGAGATCCCCAAAGCTGTTGTGCCTGTGGATAGGCTGCAGAGGGATAGTGAATACCAGCAAGATTTTTCAGGGCTGGCACCTTCCCTGTGGGAGAAGGAGCCGTAAGTTTGCCTTTTCAGAAAAAAGCTTCTGCCGAGAGCGAGCACCGTGACATGCTGAGTCTCTGGGAAAGCAGAGATCCCCAAAGCTGTTGTGCCTGTGGATAGGCTGCAGAGGGATAGTGAAAAACTGCATTAGTTTTCAGGGCTGGCACCTTCCCTGTGGGAGAAGGAGCCGTAGGTTTGCCTTTTCAGAAAAAAGCTTCTGCCGAGAGCGAGCACCGTGACATGCTGAGTCTCTGGGAAGCAGAGATCCCAAAAGCTGTTGTGCCTGTGGATAGGCTGCAGAGGGATAGTGAAAAACTGCATTAGTTTTCAGGGCTGGCACCTTCCCTGTGGGAGAAGGAGCCGTAAGTTTGCCTTTTCAGAAAAAAGCTTCTGCCGAGAGCGAGCACCGTGACATGCTGAGTCTCTGGGAAAGCAGAGATCCCCAAAGCTGTTGTGCCTGTGGATAGGCTGCAGAGGGATAGTGAAAAACTGCATTAGTTTTCAGGGCTGGCACCTTCCCTGTGGGAGAAGGAGCCGTAAGTTTGCCTTTTCAGAAAAAAGCTTCTGCCGAGAGCGAGCACCGTGACATGCTGAGTCTCTGGGAAAGCAGAGATCCCCAAAGCTGTTGTGCCTGTGGATAGGCTGCAGAGGGATAGTGAAAAACTGCATTAGTTTTCAGGGCTGGCACCTTCCCTGTGGGAGAAGGAGCCGTAAGTTTGCCTTTTCAGAAAAAAGCTTCTGCCGAGAGCGAGCACCGTGACATGCTGAGTCTCTGGGAAAGCAGAGATCCCAAAAGCTGTTGTGCCTGTGGATAGGCTGCAGAGGGATAGTGAAAAACTGCATTAGTTTTCAGGGCTGGCACCTTCCCTGTGGGAGAAGGAGCCGTAAGTTTGCCTTTTCAGAAAAAAGCTTCTGCCGAGAGCGAGCACCGTGACATGCTGAGTCTCTGGGAAAGCAGAGATCCCCAAAGCTGTTGTGCCTGTGGATAGGCTGCAGAGGGATAGTGAAAAACTGCATTAGTTTTCAGGGCTGGCACCTTCCCTGTGGGAGAAGGAGCCGTAAGTTTGCCTTTTCAGAAAAAAGCTTCTGCCGAGAGCGAGCACCGTGACATGCTGAGTCTCTGGGAAAGCAGAGATCCCCAAAGCTGTTGTGCCTGTGGATAGGCTGCAGAGGGATAGTGAAAAACTGCATTAGTTTTCAGGGCTGGCACCTTCCCTGTGGGAGAAGGAGCCGTAAGTTTGCCTTTTCAGAAAAAAGCTTCTGCCGAGAGCGAGCACCGTGACATGCTGAGTCTCTGGGAAAGCAGAGATCCCAAAAGCTGTTGTGCCTGTGGATAGGCTGCAGAGGGATAGTGAAAAACTGCATTAGTTTTCAGGGCTGGCACCTTCCCTGTGGGAGAAGGAGCCGTAAGTTTGCCTTCTCAGAAAAAAGCTTCTGCCGAGAGCGAGCACCGTGACATGCTGAGTCTCTGGGAAAGCAGAGATCCCCAAAGCTGTTGTGCCTGTGGATAGGCTGCAGGGGATAGTGAAAAACTGCATTAGTTTTCAGGGCTGGCACCTTCCCTGTGGGAGAAGGAGCCGTAAGTTTGCCTTTTCAGAAAAATCTTCTGCCGAGAGCGAGCACCGTGACATGCTGAGTCTCTGGGAAAGCAGAGATCCCAAAAGCTGTTGTGCCTGTGGATAGGCTGCAGAGGGATAGTGAAAAACTGCATTAGTTTTCAGGGCTGGCACCTTCCCTGTGGGAGAAGGAGCCGTAAGTTTGCCTTTTCAGAAAAAAGCTTCTGCCGAGAACGAGCACCGTGACATGCTGAGTCTCTGAGAATGCTGGGATCCCCAGTGCTGTTGTGCCTGTGGATAGGCTGCAGAGGGATAGTGAAAAACTGCATTAGTTTTCAGGGCTGGCACCTTCCCTGTGGGAGAAGGAGCCGTAAGTTTGCCTTTTCAGAAAAAAGCTTCTGCCGAGAGCGAGCACCGTGACATGCTGAGTCTCTGGGAAAGCAGAGATCCCCAAAGCTGTTGTGCCTGTGGATAGGCTGCAGAGGGATAGTGAAAAACTGCATTAGTTTTCAGGGCTGGCACCTTCCCTGTGGGAGAAGGAGCCGTAAGTTTGCCTTCTCAGAAAAAAGCTTCTGCCGAGAGCGAGCACCGTGACATGCTGAGTCTCTGGGAAAGCAGAGATCCCAAAAGCTGTTGTGCCTGTGGATAGGCTGCAGAGGGATAGTGAAAAACTGCATTAGTTTTCAGGGCTGGCACCTTCCCTGTGGGAGAAGGAGCCGTAAGTTTGCCTTCTCAGAAAAAAGCTTCTGCCGAGAGCGAGCACCGTGACATGCTGAGTCTCTGGGAAAGCAGAGATCCCCAAAGCTGTTGTGCCTGTGGATAGGCTGCAGAGGGATAGTGAAAAACTGCATTAGTTTTCAGGGCTGGCACCTTCCCTGTGGGAGAAGGAGCCGTAAGTTTGCCTTTTCAGAAAAAAGCTTCTGCCGAGAGCGAGCACCGTGACATGCTGAGTCTCTGGGAAAGCAGAGATCCCCAAAGCTGTTGTGCCTGTGGATAGGCTGCAGAGGGATAGTGAAAAACTGCATTAGTTTTCAGGGCTGGCACCTTCCCTGTGGGAGAAGGAGCCGTAAGTTTGCCTTTTCAGAAAAAAGCTTCTGCCGAGAGCGAGCACCGTGACATGCTGAGTCTCTGGGAAAGCAGAGATCCCCAAAGCTGTTGTGCCTGTGGATAGGCTGCAGAGGGATAGTGAAAAACTGCATTAGTTTTCAGGGCTGGCACCTTCCCTGTGGGAGAAGGAGCCGTAAGTTTGCCTTCTCAGAAAAAAGCTTCTGCCGAGAGCGAGCACCGTGACATGCTGAGTCTCTGGGAAAGCAGAGATCCCCAAAGCTGTTGTGCCTGTGGATAGGCTGCAGAGGGATAGTGAATACCAGCAAGATTTTTCAGGGCTGGCACCTTCCCTGTGGGAGAAGGAGCCGTAAGTTTGCCTTTTCAGAAAAAAGCTTCTGCCGAGAACGAGCACCGTGACATGCTGAGTCTCTGGGAAAGCAGAGATCCCCAATGCTGCGGTGCCTGTGGATAGGCTGCAGGGGGCGGTGAAGACCACAAGATCTTTCAGGGCTGGCACCTACCCTGTGGGACAAGGAGCCAGACTTTTGCCTTTCAAAAAAATATTTCTGCCCTGAACGAGCACCGTGACATGCTGAGTCTCTGGGAAAGCAGAGATCCCCAGTGCTGTTGCGGCTAAAGATAGGCTGCAGGGGGATAGTGCAGACCTGCTAGAGCTTTGAGGGCTGGCAGCTTTCTTGTGGGAGAAGGAGCCAGACTTTTGCCTTTCAAAAAATGTTTCTGCCCTGAACGAGCACCGTGACATGCTGAGTCTCTGGGAAAGCAGAGATCCCCAAAGCTGTTGTGCCTGTGGATAGGCTGCAGAGGGATAGTGAATACCAGCAAGATCTTTCAGGGCTGGCACCTTCCTTGTGGGAGAAGGATCCATAAGTTTGCCTTTTCAGAAAATGCTTCTGCCGGGAGTGAGCACCGTGACATGCTGAGTCTCTGGGAAAGCAGAGATCCCCAAAGCTGTTGTGCCTGTGGATAGGCTGCAGAGGGATAGTGAAAAACTGCATTAGTTTTCAGGGCTGGCACCTTCCCTGTGGGAGAAGGAGCCGTAAGTTTGCCTTTTCAGAAAAAAGCTTCTGCCGAGAGCGAGCACCGTGACATGCTTAGTCTCTGGGAAAGCAGAGATCCCAAAAGCTGTTGTGCCTGTGGATAGGCTGCAGAGGGATAGTGAAAAACTGCATTAGTTTTCAGGGCTGGCACCTTCCCTGTGGGAGAAGGAGCCGTAAGTTTGCCTTTTCAGAAAAAAGCTTCTGCCGAGAGCGAGCACCGTGACATGCTGAGTCTCTGGGAAAGCAGAGATCCCCAAAGCTGTTGTGCCTGTGGATAGGCTGCAGGGGATAGTGAAAAACTGCATTAGTTTTCAGGGCTGGCACCTTCCCTGTGGGAGAAGGAGCCGTAAGTTTGCCTTTTCAGAAAAATCTTCTGCCGAGAGCGAGCACCGTGACATGCTGAGTCTCTGGGAAAGCAGAGATCCCCAAAGCTGTTGTGCCTGTGGATAGGCTGCAGAGGGATAGTGAAAAACTGCATTAGTTTTCAGGGCTGGCACCTTCCCTGTGGGAGAAGGAGCCGTAAGTTTGCCTTTTCAGAAAAAAGCTTCTGCCGAGAACGAGCACCGTGACATGCTGAGTCTCTGAGAAAGCTGGGATCCCCAGTGCTGTTGTGCCTGTGGATAGGCTGCAGAGGGATAGTGAAAAACTGCATTAGTTTTCAGGGCTGGCACCTTCCCTGTGGGAGAAGGAGCCGTAAGTTTGCCTTCTCAGAAAAAAGCTTCTGCCGAGAGCGAGCACCGTGACATGCTGAGTCTCTGGGAAAGCAGAGATCCCAAAAGCTGTTGTGCCTGTGGATAGGCTGCAGAGGGATAGTGAAAAACTGCATTAGTTTTCAGGGCTGGCACCTTCCCTGTGGGAGAAGGAGCCGTAAGTTTGCCTTTTCAGAAAAAAGCTTCTGCCGAGAGCGAGCACCGTGACATGCTGAGTCTCTGGGAAAGCAGAGATCCCCAAAGCTGTTGTGCCTGTGGATAGGCTGCAGAGGGATAGTGAAAAACTGCATTAGTTTTCAGGGCTGGCACCTTCCCTGTGGGAGAAGGAGCCGTAAGTTTGCCTTTTCAGAAAAAAGCTTCTGCCGAGAGCGAGCACCGTGACATGCTGAGTCTCTGGGAAAGCAGAGATCCCCAAAGCTGTTGTGCCTGTGGATAGGCTGCAGAGGGATAGTGAAAAACTGCATTAGTTTTCAGGGCTGGCACCTTCCCTGTGGGAGAAGGAGCCGTAAGTTTGCCTTTTCAGAAAAAAGCTTCTGCCGAGAGCGAGCACCGTGACATGCTGAGTCTCTGGGAAAGCAGAGATCCCCAAAGCTGTTGTGCCTGTGGATAGGCTGCAGAGGGATAGTGAAAAACTGCATTAGTTTTCAGGGCTGGCACCTTCCCTGTGGGAGAAGGAGCCGTAAGTTTGCCTTCTCAGAAAAAAGCTTCTGCCGAGAGCGAGCACCGTGACATGCTGAGTCTCTGGGAAAGCAGAGATCCCCAAAGCTGTTGTGCCTGTGGATAGGCTGCAGAGGGATAGTGAATACCAGCAAGATTTTTCAGGGCTGGCACCTTCCCTGTGGGAGAAGGAGCCGTAAGTTTGCCTTTTCAGAAAAAAGCTTCTGCCGAGAACGAGCACCGTGACATGCTGAGTCTCTGGGAAAGCAGAGATCCCCAATGCTGCGGTGCCTGTGGATAGGCTGCAGGGGGCGGTGAAGACCACAAGATCTTTCAGGGCTGGCACCTACCCTGTGGGACAAGGAGCCAGACTTTTGCCTTTCAAAAAAATATTTCTGCCCTGAACGAGCACCGTGACATGCTGAGTCTCTGGGAAAGCAGAGATCCCCAGTGCTGTTGCGGCTAAAGATAGGCTGCAGGGGGATAGTGCAGACCTGCTAGAGCTTTGAGGGCTGGCAGCTTTCTTGTGGGAGAAGGAGCCAGACTTTTGCCTTTCAAAAAATGTTTCTGCCCTGAACGAGCACCGTGACATGCTGAGTCTCTGGGAAAGCAGAGATCCCCAAAGCTGTTGTGCCTGTGGATAGGCTGCAGAGGGATAGTGAATACCAGCAAGATCTTTCAGGGCTGGCACCTTCCTTGTGGGAGAAGGATCCATAAGTTTGCCTTTTCAGAAAATGCTTCTGCCGGGAGTGAGCACCGTGACATGCTGAGTCTCTGGGAAAGCAGAGATCCCAAAAGCTGTTGTGCCTGTGGATAGGCTGCAGAGGGATAGTGAAAAACTGCATTAGTTTTCAGGGCTGGCACCTTCCCTGTGGGAGAAGGAGCCGTAAGTTTGCCTTTTCAGAAAAAAGCTTCTGCCGAGAGCGAGCACCGTGACATGCTTAGTCTCTGGGAAAGCAGAGATCCCAAAAGCTGTTGTGCCTGTGGATAGGCTGCAGAGGGATAGTGAAAAACTGCATTAGTTTTCAGGGCTGGCACCTTCCCTGTGGGAGAAGGAGCCGTAAGTTTGCCTTTTCAGAAAAAAGCTTCTGCCGAGAGCGAGCACCGTGACATGCTGAGTCTCTGGGAAAGCAGAGATCCCCAAAGCTGTTGTGCCTGTGGATAGGCTGCAGGGGATAGTGAAAAACTGCATTAGTTTTCAGGGCTGGCACCTTCCCTGTGGGAGAAGGAGCCGTAAGTTTGCCTTTTCAGAAAAATCTTCTGCCGAGAGCGAGCACCGTGACATGCTGAGTCTCTGGGAAAGCAGAGATCCCCAAAGCTGTTGTGCCTGTGGATAGGCTGCAGAGGGATAGTGAAAAACTGCATTAGTTTTCAGGGCTGGCACCTTCCCTGTGGGAGAAGGAGCCGTAAGTTTGCCTTTTCAGAAAAAAGCTTCTGCCGAGAACGAGCACCGTGACATGCTGAGTCTCTGAGAAAGCTGGGATCCCCAGTGCTGTTGTGCCTGTGGATAGGCTGCAGAGGGATAGTGAAAAACTGCATTAGTTTTCAGGGCTGGCACCTTCCCTGTGGGAGAAGGAGCCGTAAGTTTGCCTTCTCAGAAAAAAGCTTCTGCCGAGAGCGAGCACCGTGACATGCTGAGTCTCTGGGAAAGCAGAGATCCCAAAAGCTGTTGTGCCTGTGGATAGGCTGCAGAGGGATAGTGAAAAACTGCATTAGTTTTCAGGGCTGGCACCTTCCCTGTGGGAGAAGGAGCCGTAAGTTTGCCTTTTCAGAAAAAAGCTTCTGCCGAGAGCGAGCACCGTGACATGCTGAGTCTCTGGGAAAGCAGAGATCCCCAAAGCTGTTGTGCCTGTGGATAGGCTGCAGAGGGATAGTGAAAAACTGCATTAGTTTTCAGGGCTGGCACCTTCCCTGTGGGAGAAGGAGCCGTAAGTTTGCCTTTTCAGAAAAAAGCTTCTGCCGAGAGCGAGCACCGTGACATGCTGAGTCTCTGGGAAAGCAGAGATCCCCAAAGCTGTTGTGCCTGTGGATAGGCTGCAGAGGGATAGTGAAAAACTGCATTAGTTTTCAGGGCTGGCACCTTCCCTGTGGGAGAAGGAGCCGTAAGTTTGCCTTTTCAGAAAAAAGCTTCTGCCGAGAGCGAGCACCGTGACATGCTGAGTCTCTGGGAAAGCAGAGATCCCCAAAGCTGTTGTGCCTGTGGATAGGCTGCAGAGGGATAGTGAAAAACTGCATTAGTTTTCAGGGCTGGCACCTTCCCTGTGGGAGAAGGAGCCGTAAGTTTGCCTTCTCAGAAAAAAGCTTCTGCCGAGAGCGAGCACCGTGACATGCTGAGTCTCTGGGAAAGCAGAGATCCCCAAAGCTGTTGTGCCTGTGGATAGGCTGCAGAGGGATAGTGAATACCAGCAAGATTTTTCAGGGCTGGCACCTTCCCTGTGGGAGAAGGAGCCGTAAGTTTGCCTTTTCAGAAAAAAGCTTCTGCCGAGAGCGAGCACCGTGACATGCTGAGTCTCTGGGAAAGCAGAGATCCCCAAAGCTGTTGTGCCTGTGGATAGGCTGCAGAGGGATAGTGAAAAACTGCATTAGTTTTCAGGGCTGGCACCTTCCCTGTGGGAGAAGGAGCCGTAAGTTTGCCTTCTCAGAAAAAAGCTTCTGCCGAGAGCGAGCACCGTGACATGCTGAGTCTCTGGGAAAGCAGAGATCCCAAAAGCTGTTGTGCCTGTGGATAGGCTGCAGAGGGATAGTGAAAAACTGCATTAGTTTTCAGGGCTGGCACCTTCCCTGTGGGAGAAGGAGCCGTAAGTTTGCCTTTTCAGAAAAAAGCTTCTGCCGAGAGCGAGCACCGTGACATGCTGAGTCTCTGGGAAAGCAGAGATCCCAAAAGCTGTTGTGCCTGTGGATAGGCTGCAGAGGGATAGTGAAAAACTGCATTAGTTTTCAGGGCTGGCACCTTCCCTGTGGGAGAAGGAGCCGTAAGTTTGCCTTTTCAGAAAAAAGCTTCTGCCGAGAGCGAGCACCGTGACATGCTGAGTCTCTGGGAAAGCAGAGATCCCCAAAGCTGTTGTGCCTGTGGATAGGCTGCAGAGGGATAGTGAAAAACTGCATTAGTTTTCAGGGCTGGCACCTTCCCTGTGGGAGAAGGAGCCGTAAGTTTGCCTTTTCAGAAAAAAGCTTCTGCCGAGAGCGAGCACCGTGACATGCTGAGTCTCTGGGAAAGCAGAGATCCCCAAAGCTGTTGTGCCTGTGGATAGGCTGCAGGGGATAGTGAAAAACTGCATTAGTTTTCAGGGCTGGCACCTTCCCTGTGGGAGAAGGAGCCGTAAGTTTGCCTTTTCAGAAAAATCTTCTGCCGAGAGCGAGCACCGTGACATGCTGAGTCTCTGGGAAAGCAGAGATCCCCAAAGCTGTTGTGCCTGTGGATAGGCTGCAGAGGGATAGTGAAAAACTGCATTAGTTTTCAGGGCTGGCACCTTCCCTGTGGGAGAAGGAGCCGTAAGTTTGCCTTTTCAGAAAAAAGCTTCTGCCGAGAACGAGCACCGTGACATACTGAGTCTCTGAGAAAGCTGGGATCCCCAGTGCTGTTGTGCCTGTGGATAGGCTGCAGAGGGATAGTGAAAAACTGCATTAGTTTTCAGGGCTGGCACCTTCCCTGTGGGAGAAGGAGCCGTAAGTTTGCCTTTTCAGAAAAAAGCTTCTGCCGAGAGCGAGCACCGTGACATGCTGAGTCTCTGGGAAAGCAGAGATCCCCAAAGCTGTTGTGCCTGTGGATAGGCTGCAGAGGGATAGTGAAAAACTGCATTAGTTTTCAGGGCTGGCACCTTCCCTGTGGGAGAAGGAGCCGTAAGTTTGCCTTCTCAGAAAAAAGCTTCTGCCGAGAGCGAGCACCGTGACATGCTGAGTCTCTGGGAAAGCAGAGATCCCCAAAGCTGTTGTGCCTGTGGATAGGCTGCAGAGGGATAGTGAAGACCAGCAAGATCTTTCAGGGCTGGCACCTTCCCTGTGGGAGAAGGAGCCGTAAGTTTGCCTTTTCAGAAAAAAGCTTCTGCCGAGAGCGAGCACCGTGACATGCTGAGTCTCTGGGAAAGCAGAGATCCCCAGTGCTGTTGCGGCTATAGATAGGCTGCAGAGGGATAGTGAAAACCAGCAAGATCTTTCAGGGCTGGCACCTTCCTTGTGGGAGAAGCAGCCGTAAGTTTGCCTTTTCAGAAAAAAGCTTCTGCCGAGAACGAGCACCGTGACATGCTGAGTCTCTGGGAAAGCAGAGATCCCCAATGCTGCGGTGCCTGTGGATAGGCTGCAGGGGGCGGTGAAGACCACAAGATCTTTCAGGGCTGGCACCTACCCTGTGGGACAAGGAGCCAGACTTTTGCCTTTCAAAAAAATATTTCTGCCCTGAACGAGCACCGTGACATGCTGAGTCTCTGGGAAAGCAGAGATCCCCAGTGCTGTTGCGGCTAAAGATAGGCTGCAGGGGGATAGTGCAGACCTGCTAGAGCTTTGAGGGCTGGCAGCTTTCTTGTGGGAGAAGGAGCCAGACTTTTGCCTTTCAAAAAATGTTTCTGCCCTGAACGAGCACCGTGACATGCTGAGTCTCTGGGAAAGCAGAGATCCCCAAAGCTGTTGTGCCTGTGGATAGGCTGCAGAGGGATAGTGAATACCAGCAAGATCTTTCAGGGCTGGAACCTTCCTTGTGGGAGAAGGAGCCATAAGTTTGCCTTTTCAGAAAAAGCTTCTGCCGAGAGTGAGCACCGTGACATGCTGAGTCTCTGGGAAAGCAGAGATCCCAAAAGCTGTTGTGCCTGTGGATAGGCTGCAGAGGGATAGTGAATACCAGCAAGATCTTTCAGGGCTGGCACCTTCCTTGTGGGAGAAGGATCCATAAGTTTGCCTTTTCAGAAAATGCTTCTGCCGGGAGCGAGCACCGTGACATGCTGAGTCTCTGGGAAAGCAGAGATCCCCAAAGCTGTTGTGCCTGTGGATAGGCTGCAGAGGGATAGTGAAAAACTGCATTAGTTTTCAGGGCTGGCACCTTCCCTGTGGGAGAAGGAGCCGTAAGTTTGCCTTTTCAGAAAAAAGCTTCTGCCGAGAGCGAGCACCGTGACATGCTGAGTCTCTGGGAAAGCAGAGATCCCCAAAGCTGTTGTGCCTGTGGATAGGCTGCAGAGGGATAGTGAAAAACTGCATTAGTTTTCAGGGCTGGCACCTTCCCTGTGGGAGAAGGAGCCGTAAGTTTGCCTTCTCAGAAAAAAGCTTCTGCCGAGAGCGAGCACCGTGACATGCTGAGTCTCTGGGAAAGCAGAGATCCCCAAAGCTGTTGTGCCTGTGGATAGGCTGCAGAGGGATAGTGAAAAACTGCATTAGTTTTCAGGGCTGGCACCTTCCCTGTGGGAGAAGGAGCCGTAAGTTTGCCTTTTCAGAAAAAAGCTTCTGCCGAGAGCGAGCACCGTGACATGCTGAGTCTCTGGGAAAGCAGAGATCCCCAAAGCTGTTGTGCCTGTGGATAGGCTGCAGAGGGATAGTGAAAAACTGCATTAGTTTTCAGGGCTGGCACCTTCCCTGTGGGAGAAGGAGCCGTAAGTTTGCCTTCTCAGAAAAAAGCTTCTGCCGAGAGCGAGCACCGTGACATGCTGAGTCTCTGGGAAAGCAGAGATCCCCAAAGCTGTTGTGCCTGTGGATAGGCTGCAGAGGGATAGTGAATACCAGCAAGATTTTTCAGGGCTGGCACCTTCCCTGTGGGAGAAGGAGCCGTAAGTTTGCCTTTTCAGAAAAAGGCTCTGGCGAGAGTGAGCACCGTGACATGCTGAGTCTCTGGGAAAGCAGAGATCCCCAAAGCTGTTGTGCCTGTGGATAGGCTGCAGAGGGATAGTGAAAAACTGCATTAGTTTTCAGGGCTGGCACCTTCCCTGTGGGAGAAGGAGCCGTAAGTTTGCCTTTTCAGAAAAAAGCTTCTGCCGAGAGCGAGCACCGTGACATGCTGAGTCTCTGGGAAAGCAGAGATCCCCAAAGCTGTTGTGCCTGTGGATAGGCTGCAGAGGGATAGTGAAAAACTGCATTAGTTTTCAGGGCTGGCACCTTCCCTGTGGGAGAAGGAGCCGTAAGTTTGCCTTTTCAGAAAAAAGCTTCTGCCGAGAGCGAGCACCGTGACATGCTGAGTCTCTGGGAAAGCAGAGATCCCCAAAGCTGTTGTGCCTGTGGATAGGCTGCAGAGGGATAGTGAAAAACTGCATTAGTTTTCAGGGCTGGCACCTTCCCTGTGGGAGAAGGAGCCGTAAGTTTGCCTTTTCAGAAAAAAGCTTCTGCCGAGAGCGAGCACCGTGACATGCTGAGTCTCTGGGAAAGCAGAGATCCCCAAAGCTGTTGTGCCTGTGGATAGGCTGCAGAGGGATAGTGAAAAACTGCATTAGTTTTCAGGGCTGGCACCTTCCCTGTGGGAGAAGGAGCCGTAAGTTTGCCTTTTCAGAAAAAAGCTTCTGCCGAGAGCGAGCACCGTGACATGCTGAGTCTCTGGGAAAGCAGAGATCCCCAAAGCTGTTGTGCCTGTGGATAGGCTGCAGAGGGATAGTGAAAAACTGCATTAGTTTTCAGGGCTGGCACCTTCCCTGTGGGAGAAGGAGCCGTAAGTTTGCCTTCTCAGAAAAAAGCTTCTGCCGAGAGCGAGCACCGTGACATGCTGAGTCTCTGGGAAAGCAGAGATCCCCAGTGCTGTTGCGGCTAAAGATAGGCTGCAGGGGGATAGTGCAGACCTGCTAGAGCTTTGAGGGCTGGCAGCTTTCTTGTGGGAGAAGGAGCCAGACTTTTGCCTTTCAAAAAATGTTTCTGCCCTGAACGAGCACCGTGACATGCTGAGTCTCTGGGAAAGCATAGATCCCCAGTGCTGTTGTGCCTGTGGATAGGCTGCAGAGGGATAGTGAATACCAGCAAGATCTTTCAGGGCTGGAACCTTCCTCGTGGGAGAAGGAGCCATAAGTTTGCCTTTTCAGAAAAAGCTTCTGCCGAGAGTGAGCACCGTGACATGCTGAGTCTCTGGGAAAGCAGAGATCCCCAGTGCTGTTGTGCCTGTGGATAGGCTGCAGAGGGATAGTGAATACCAGCAAGATCTTTCAGGGCTGGAAGCTTCCTTGTGGGAGAAGGATCCATAAGTTTGCCTTTTCAGAAAAAGCTTCTGCCGAGAGTGAGCACCGTGACATGCTGAGTCTCTGGGAAAGCAGAGATCCCCAAAGCTGTTGTGCCTGTGGATAGGCTGCAGAGGGATAGTGAAAAACTGCATTAGTTTTCAGGGCTGGCACCTTCCCTGTGGGAGAAGGAGCCGTAAGTTTGCCTTTTCAGAAAAAAGCTTCTGCCGAGAGCGAGCACCGTGACATGCTGAGTCTCTGGGAAAGCAGAGATCCCCAAAGCTGTTGTGCCTGTGGATAGGCTGCAGAGGGATAGTGAAAAACTGCATTAGTTTTCAGGGCTGGCACCTTCCCTGTGGGAGAAGGAGCCGTAAGTTTGCCTTCTCAGAAAAAAGCTTCTGCCGAGAGCGAGCACCGTGACATGCTGAGTCTCTGGGAAAGCAGAGATCCCAAAAGCTGTTGTGCCTGTGGATAGGCTGCAGAGGGATAGTGAAAAACTGCATTAGTTTTCAGGGCTGGCACCTTCCCTGTGGGAGAAGGAGCCGTAAGTTTGCCTTTTCAGAAAAAAGCTTCTGCCGAGAGCGAGCACCGTGACATGCTGAGTCTCTGGGAAAGCAGAGATCCCCAAAGCTGTTGTGCCTATGGATAGGCTGCAGAGGGATAGTGAAAAACTGCATTAGTTTTCAGGGCTGGCACCTTCCCTGTGGGAGAAGGAGCCGTAAGTTTGCCTTCTCAGAAAAAAGCTTCTGCCGAGAGCGAGCACCGTGACATGCTGAGTCTCTGGGAAAGCAGAGATCCCCAAAGCTGTTGTGCCTGTGGATAGGCTGCAGAGGGATAGTGAATACCAGCAAGATTTTTCAGGGCTGGCACCTTCCCTGTGGGAGAAGGAGCCGTAAGTTTGCCTTTTCAGAAAAAAGCTTCTGCCGAGAGCGAGCACCGTGACATGCTGAGTCTCTGGGAAAGCAGAGATCCCCAAAGCTGTTGTGCCTGTGGATAGGCTGCAGAGGGATAGTGAAAAACTGCATTAGTTTTCAGGGCTGGCACCTTCCCTGTGGGAGAAGGAGCCGTAAGTTTGCCTTCTCAGAAAAAAGCTTCTGCCGAGAGCGAGCACCGTGACATGCTGAGTCTCTGGGAAGCAGAGATCCCCAGTGCTGTTGCGGCTAAAGATAGGCTGCAGGGGGATAGTGCAGACCTGCTAGAGCTTTGAGGGCTGGCAGCTTTCTTGTGGGAGAAGGAGCCAGACTTTTGCCTTTCAAAAAATGTTTCTGCCCTGAACGAGCACCGTGACATGCTGAGTCTCTGGGAAAGCATAGATCCCCAGTGCTGTTGTGCCTGTGGATAGGCTGCAGAGGGATAGTGAATACCAGCAAGATCTTTCAGGGCTGGAACCTTCCTCGTGGGAGAAGGAGCCATAAGTTTGCCTTTTCAGAAAAAGCTTCTGCCGAGAGTGAGCACCGTGACATGCTGAGTCTCTGGGAAAGCAGAGATCCCCAGTGCTGTTGTGCCTGTGGATAGGCTGCAGAGGGATAGTGAATACCAGCAAGATCTTTCAGGGCTGGAAGCTTCCTTGTGGGAGAAGGATCCATAAGTTTGCCTTTTCAGAAAAAGCTTCTGCCGAGAGTGAGCACCGTGACATGCTGAGTCTCTGGGAAAGCAGAGATCCCCAAAGCTGTTGTGCCTGTGGATAGGCTGCAGAGGGATAGTGAAAAACTGCATTAGTTTTCAGGGCTGGCACCTTCCCTGTGGGAGAAGGAGCCGTAAGTTTGCCTTTTCAGAAAAAAGCTTCTGCCGAGAGCGAGCACCGTGACATGCTGAGTCTCTGGGAAAGCAGAGATCCCCAAAGCTGTTGTGCCTGTGGATAGGCTGCAGAGGGATAGTGAAAACCTGCATTAGTTTTCAGGGCTGGCACCTTCCCTGTGGGAGAAGGAGCCGTAAGTTTGCCTTCTCAGAAAAAAGCTTCTGCCGAGAGCGAGCACCGTGACATGCTGAGTCTCTGGGAAAGCAGAGATCCCAAAAGCTGTTGTGCCTGTGGATAGGCTGCAGAGGGATAGTGAAAAACTGCATTAGTTTTCAGGGCTGGCACCTTCCCTGTGGGAGAAGGAGCCGTAAGTTTGCCTTTTCAGAAAAAAGCTTCTGCCGAGAGCGAGCACCGTGACATGCTGAGTCTCTGGGAAAGCAGAGATCCCCAAAGCTGTTGTGCCTATGGATAGGCTGCAGAGGGATAGTGAAAAACTGCATTAGTTTTCAGGGCTGGCACCTTCCCTGTGGGAGAAGGAGCCGTAAGTTTGCCTTCTCAGAAAAAAGCTTCTGCCGAGAGCGAGCACCGTGACATGCTGAGTCTCTGGGAAAGCAGAGATCCCCAAAGCTGTTGTGCCTGTGGATAGGCTGCAGAGGGATAGTGAATACCAGCAAGATTTTTCAGGGCTGGCACCTTCCCTGTGGGAGAAGGAGCCGTAAGTTTGCCTTTTCAGAAAAAAGCTTCTGCCGAGAGCGAGCACCGTGACATGCTGAGTCTCTGGGAAAGCAGAGATCCCCAAAGCTGTTGTGCCTGTGGATAGGCTGCAGAGGGATAGTGAAAAACTGCATTAGTTTTCAGGGCTGGCACCTTCCCTGTGGGAGAAGGAGCCGTAAGTTTGCCTTTTCAGAAAAAAGCTTCTGCCGAGAGCGAGCACCGTGACATGCTGAGTCTCTGGGAAAGCAGAGATCCCCAAAGCTGTTGTGCCTGTGGATAGGCTGCAGAGGGATAGTGAATACCAGCAAGTTTTTTCAGGGCTGGCACCTTCCCTGTGGGAGAAGGAGCCGTAAGTTTGCCTTTTCAGAAAAAGGCTCTGGCGAGAGTGAGCACCGTGACATGCTGAGTCTCTGGGAAAGCAGAGATCCCCAAAGCTGTTGTGCCTGTGGATAGGCTGCAGAGGGATAGTGAAAAACTGCATTAGTTTTCAGGGCTGGCACCTTCCCTGTGGGAGAAGGAGCCGTAAGTTTGCCTTTTCAGAAAAAAGCTTCTGCCGAGAGCGAGCACCGTGACATGCTGAGTCTCTGGGAAAGCAGAGATCCCCAAAGCTGTTGTGCCTGTGGATAGGCTGCAGAGGGATAGTGAAAAACTGCATTAGTTTTCAGGGCTGGCACCTTCCCTGTGGGAGAAGGAGCCGTAAGTTTGCCTTTTCAGAAAAAAGCTTCTGCCGAGAGCGAGCACCGTGACATGCTGAGTCTCTGGGAAAGCAGAGATCCCCAAAGCTGTTGTGCCTGTGGATAGGCTGCAGAGGGATAGTGAAAAACTGCATTAGTTTTCAGGGCTGGCACCTTCCCTGTGGGAGAAGGAGCCGTAAGTTTGCCTTTTCAGAAAAAAGCTTCTGCCGAGAGCGAGCACCGTGACATGCTGAGTCTCTGGGAAAGCAGAGATCCCCAAAGCTGTTGTGCCTGTGGAGAGGCTGCAGAGGGATAGTGAACACCAGCAAGATTTTTCAGGGCTGGCACCTTCCCTGTGGGAGAAGGAGCCGTAAGTTTGCCTTTTCAGAAAAAAGCTTCTGCCGAGAGCGAGCACCGTGACATGCTGAGTCTCTGGGAAAGCAGAGATCCCCAGTGCTGTTGCGGCTAAAGATAGGCTGCAGGGGGATAGTGCAGACCTGCTAGAGCTTTGAGGGCTGGCAGCTTTCTTGTGGGAGAAGGAGCCAGACTTTTGCCTTTCAAAAAATGTTTCTGCCCTGAACGAGCACCGTGACATGCTGAGTCTCTGGGAAAGCAGAGATCCCCAGTGCTGTTGTGCCTGTGGATAGGCTGCAGAGGGATAGTGAATACCAGCAAGATCTTTCAGGGCTGGAACCTTCCTCGTGGGAGAAGGAGCCATAAGTTTGCCTTTTCAGAAAAAGCTTCTGCCGAGAGTGAGCACCGTGACATGCTGAGTCTCTGGGAAAGCAGAGATCCCCAGTGCTGTTGTGCCTGTGGATAGGCTGCAGAGGGATAGTGAATACCAGCAAGATCTTTCAGGGCTGGAAGCTTCCTTGTGGGAGAAGGATCCATAAGTTTGCCTTTTCAGAAAAAGCTTCTGCCGAGAGTGAGCACCGTGACATGCTGAGTCTCTGGGAAAGCAGAGATCCCAAAAGCTGTTGTGCCTGTGGATAGGCTGCAGAGGGATAGTGAAAAACTGCATTAGTTTTCAGGGCTGACACCTTCCCTGTGGGAGAAGGAGCCGTAAGTTTGCCTTCTCAGAAAAAAGCTTCTGCCGAGAGCGAGCACCGTGACATGCTGAGTCTCTGGGAAAGCAGAGATCCCCAAAGCTGTTGTGCCTGTGGATAGGCTGCAGAGGGATAGTGAATACCAGCAAGATCTTTCAGGGCTGGCACCTTCCTTGTGGGAGAAGGATCCATAAGTTTGCCTTTTCAGAAAATGCTTCTGCCGGGAGTGAGCACCGTGACATGCTGAGTCTCTGGGAAAGCAGAGATCCCAAAAGCTGTTGTGCCTGTGGATAGGCTGCAGAGGGATAGTGAAAAACTGCATTAGTTTTCAGGGCTGGCACCTTCCCTGTGGGAGAAGGAGCCGTAAGTTTGCCTTTTCAGAAAAAAGCTTCTGCCGAGAGCGAGCACCGTGACATGCTTAGTCTCTGGGAAAGCAGAGATCCCAAAAGCTGTTGTGCCTGTGGATAGGCTGCAGAGGGATAGTGAAAAACTGCATTAGTTTTCAGGGCTGGCACCTTCCCTGTGGGAGAAGGAGCCGTAAGTTTGCCTTTTCAGAAAAAAGCTTCTGCCGAGAGCGAGCACCGTGACATGCTGAGTCTCTGGGAAAGCAGAGATCCCCAAAGCTGTTGTGCCTGTGGATAGGCTGCAGGGGATAGTGAAAAACTGCATTAGTTTTCAGGGCTGGCACCTTCCCTGTGGGAGAAGGAGCCGTAAGTTTGCCTTTTCAGAAAAATCTTCTGCCGAGAGCGAGCACCGTGACATGCTGAGTCTCTGGGAAAGCAGAGATCCCCAAAGCTGTTGTGCCTGTGGATAGGCTGCAGAGGGATAGTGAAAACCTGCATTAGTTTTCAGGGCTGGCACCTTCCCTGTGGGAGAAGGAGCCGTAAGTTTGCCTTTTCAGAAAAAAGCTTCTGCCGAGAACGAGCACCGTGACATGCTGAGTCTCTGAGAAAGCTGGGATCCCCAGTGCTGTTGTGCCTGTGGATAGGCTGCAGAGGGATAGTGAAAAACTGCATTAGTTTTCAGGGCTGGCACCTTCCCTGTGGGAGAAGGAGCCGTAAGTTTGCCTTCTCAGAAAAAAGCTTCTGCCGAGAGCGAGCACCGTGACATGCTGAGTCTCTGGGAAAGCAGAGATCCCAAAAGCTGTTGTGCCTGTGGATAGGCTGCAGAGGGATAGTGAAAAACTGCATTAGTTTTCAGGGCTGGCACCTTCCCTGTGGGAGAAGGAGCCGTAAGTTTGCCTTTTCAGAAAAAAGCTTCTGCCGAGAGCGAGCACCGTGACATGCTGAGTCTCTGGGAAAGCAGAGATCCCCAAAGCTGTTGTGCCTGTGGATAGGCTGCAGAGGGATAGTGAAAAACTGCATTAGTTTTCAGGGCTGGCACCTTCCCTGTGGGAGAAGGAGCCGTAAGTTTGCCTTTTCAGAAAAAAGCTTCTGCCGAGAGCGAGCACCGTGACATGCTGAGTCTCTGGGAAAGCAGAGATCCCCAAAGCTGTTGTGCCTGTGGATAGGCTGCAGAGGGATAGTGAAAAACTGCATTAGTTTTCAGGGCTGGCACCTTCCCTGTGGGAGAAGGAGCCGTAAGTTTGCCTTTTCAGAAAAAAGCTTCTGCCGAGAGCGAGCACCGTGACATGCTGAGTCTCTGGGAAAGCAGAGATCCCCAAAGCTGTTGTGCCTGTGGATAGGCTGCAGAGGGATAGTGAAAAACTGCATTAGTTTTCAGGGCTGGCACCTTCCCTGTGGGAGAAGGAGCCGTAAGTTTGCCTTCTCAGAAAAAAGCTTCTGCCGAGAGCGAGCACCGTGACATGCTGAGTCTCTGGGAAAGCAGAGATCCCCAAAGCTGTTGTGCCTGTGGATAGGCTGCAGAGGGATAGTGAATACCAGCAAGATTTTTCAGGGCTGGCACCTTCCCTGTGGGAGAAGGAGCCGTAAGTTTGCCTTTTCAGAAAAAAGCTTCTGCCGAGAGCGAGCACCGTGACATGCTGAGTCTCTGGGAAAGCAGAGATCCCCAAAGCTGTTGTGCCTGTGGATAGGCTGCAGAGGGATAGTGAAAAACTGCATTAGTTTTCAGGGCTGGCACCTTCCCTGTGGGAGAAGGAGCCGTAAGTTTGCCTTCTCAGAAAAAAGCTTCTGCCGAGAGCGAGCACCGTGACATGCTGAGTCTCTGGGAAAGCAGAGATCCCAAAAGCTGTTGTGCCTGTGGATAGGCTGCAGAGGGATAGTGAAAAACTGCATTAGTTTTCAGGGCTGGCACCTTCCCTGTGGGAGAAGGAGCCGTAAGTTTGCCTTTTCAGAAAAAAGCTTCTGCCGAGAGCGAGCACCGTGACATGCTGAGTCTCTGGGAAAGCAGAGATCCCAAAAGCTGTTGTGCCTGTGGATAGGCTGCAGAGGGATAGTGAAAAACTGCATTAGTTTTCAGGGCTGGCACCTTCCCTGTGGGAGAAGGAGCCGTAAGTTTGCCTTTTCAGAAAAAAGCTTCTGCCGAGAGCGAGCACCGTGACATGCTGAGTCTCTGGGAAAGCAGAGATCCCCAAAGCTGTTGTGCCTGTGGATAGGCTGCAGAGGGATAGTGAAAAACTGCATTAGTTTTCAGGGCTGGCACCTTCCCTGTGGGAGAAGGAGCCGTAAGTTTGCCTTTTCAGAAAAAAGCTTCTGCCGAGAGCGAGCACCGTGACATGCTGAGTCTCTGGGAAAGCAGAGATCCCCAAAGCTGTTGTGCCTGTGGATAGGCTGCAGGGGATAGTGAAAAACTGCATTAGTTTTCAGGGCTGGCACCTTCCCTGTGGGAGAAGGAGCCGTAAGTTTGCCTTTTCAGAAAAATCTTCTGCCGAGAGCGAGCACCGTGACATGCTGAGTCTCTGGGAAAGCAGAGATCCCCAAAGCTGTTGTGCCTGTGGATAGGCTGCAGAGGGATAGTGAAAAACTGCATTAGTTTTCAGGGCTGGCACCTTCCCTGTGGGAGAAGGAGCCGTAAGTTTGCCTTTTCAGAAAAAAGCTTCTGCCGAGAACGAGCACCGTGACATGCTGAGTCTCTGAGAAAGCTGGGATCCCCAGTGCTGTTGTGCCTGTGGATAGGCTGCAGAGGGATAGTGAAAAACTGCATTAGTTTTCAGGGCTGGCACCTTCCCTGTGGGAGAAGGAGCCGTAAGTTTGCCTTTTCAGAAAAAAGCTTCTGCCGAGAGCGAGCACCGTGACATGCTGAGTCTCTGGGAAAGCAGAGATCCCCAAAGCTGTTGTGCCTGTGGATAGGCTGCAGAGGGATAGTGAAAAACTGCATTAGTTTTCAGGGCTGGCACCTTCCCTGTGGGAGAAGGAGCCGTAAGTTTGCCTTCTCAGAAAAAAGCTTCTGCCGAGAGCGAGCACCGTGACATGCTGAGTCTCTGGGAAAGCAGAGATCCCCAAAGCTGTTGTGCCTGTGGATAGGCTGCAGAGGGATAGTGAAGACCAGCAAGATCTTTCAGGGCTGGCACCTTCCTTGTGGGAGAAGGAGCCGTAAGTTTGCCTTTTCAGAAAAAAGCTTCTGCCGAGAGCGAGCACCGTGACATGCTGAGTCTCTGGGAAAGCAGAGATCCCCAGTGCTGTTGCGGCTATAGATAGGCTGCAGAGGGATAGTGAAAACCAGCAAGATCTTTCAGGGCTGGCACCTTCCTTGTGGGAGAAGCAGCCGTAAGTTTGCCTTTTCAGAAAAAAGCTTCTGCCGAGAACGAGCACCGTGACATGCTGAGTCTCTGGGAAAGCAGAGATCCCCAATGCTGCGGTGCCTGTGGATAGGCTGCAGGGGGCGGTGAAGACCACAAGATCTTTCAGGGCTGGCACCTACCCTGTGGGACAAGGAGCCAGACTTTTGCCTTTCAAAAAAATATTTCTGCCCTGAACGAGCACCGTGACATGCTGAGTCTCTGGGAAAGCAGAGATCCCCAGTGCTGTTGCGGCTAAAGATAGGCTGCAGGGGGATAGTGCAGACCTGCTAGAGCTTTGAGGGCTGGCAGCTTTCTTGTGGGAGAAGGAGCCAGACTTTTGCCTTTCAAAAAATGTTTCTGCCCTGAACGAGCACCGTGACATGCTGAGTCTCTGGGAAAGCAGAGATCCCCAAAGCTGTTGTGCCTGTGGATAGGCTGCAGAGGGATAGTGAATACCAGCAAGATCTTTCAGGGCTGGAACCTTCCTTGTGGGAGAAGGAGCCATAAGTTTGCCTTTTCAGAAAAAGCTTCTGCCGAGAGTGAGCACCGTGACATGCTGAGTCTCTGGGAAAGCAGAGATCCCAAAAGCTGTTGTGCCTGTGGATAGGCTGCAGAGGGATAGTGAATACCAGCAAGATCTTTCAGGGCTGGCACCTTCCTTGTGGGAGAAGGATCCATAAGTTTGCCTTTTCAGAAAATGCTTCTGCCGGGAGCGAGCACCGTGACATGCTGAGTCTCTGGGAAAGCAGAGATCCCCAAAGCTGTTGTGCCTGTGGATAGGCTGCAGAGGGATAGTGAAAAACTGCATTAGTTTTCAGGGCTGGCACCTTCCCTGTGGGAGAAGGAGCCGTAAGTTTGCCTTCTCAGAAAAAAGCTTCTGCCGAGAGCGAGCACCGTGACATGCTGAGTCTCTGGGAAAGCAGAGATCCCCAAAGCTGTTGTGCCTGTGGATAGGCTGCAGAGGGATAGTGAAAAACTGCATTAGTTTTCAGGGCTGGCACCTTCCCTGTGGGAGAAGGAGCCGTAAGTTTGCCTTCTCAGAAAAAAGCTTCTGCCGAGAGCGAGCACCGTGACATGCTGAGTCTCTGGGAAAGCAGAGATCCCAAAAGCTGTTGTGCCTGTGGATAGGCTGCAGAGGGATAGTGAAAAACTGCATTAGTTTTCAGGGCTGGCACCTTCCCTGTGGGAGAAGGAGCCGTAAGTTTGCCTTTTCAGAAAAAAGCTTCTGCCGAGAGCGAGCACCGTGACATGCTGAGTCTCTGGGAAAGCAGAGATCCCAAAAGCTGTTGTGCCTGTGGATAGGCTGCAGAGGGATAGTGAAAAACTGCATTAGTTTTCAGGGCTGGCACCTTCCCTGTGGGAGAAGGAGCCGTAAGTTTGCCTTTTCAGAAAAAAGCTTCTGCCGAGAGCGAGCACCGTGACATGCTGAGTCTCTGGGAAAGCAGAGATCCCCAAAGCTGTTGTGCCTGTGGATAGGCTGCAGAGGGATAGTGAAAAACTGCATTAGTTTTCAGGGCTGGCACCTTCCCTGTGGGAGAAGGAGCCGTAAGTTTGCCTTTTCAGAAAAAAGCTTCTGCCGAGAGCGAGCACCGTGACATGCTGAGTCTCTGGGAAAGCAGAGATCCCCAAAGCTGTTGTGCCTGTGGATAGGCTGCAGGGGATAGTGAAAAACTGCATTAGTTTTCAGGGCTGGCACCTTCCCTGTGGGAGAAGGAGCCGTAAGTTTGCCTTTTCAGAAAAATCTTCTGCCGAGAGCGAGCACCGTGACATGCTGAGTCTCTGGGAAAGCAGAGATCCCCAAAGCTGTTGTGCCTGTGGATAGGCTGCAGAGGGATAGTGAAAAACTGCATTAGTTTTCAGGGCTGGCACCTTCCCTGTGGGAGAAGGAGCCGTAAGTTTGCCTTTTCAGAAAAAAGCTTCTGCCGAGAACGAGCACCGTGACATGCTGAGTCTCTGAGAAAGCTGGGATCCCCAGTGCTGTTGTGCCTGTGGATAGGCTGCAGAGGGATAGTGAAAAACTGCATTAGTTTTCAGGGCTGGCACCTTCCCTGTGGGAGAAGGAGCCGTAAGTTTGCCTTTTCAGAAAAAAGCTTCTGCCGAGAGCGAGCACCGTGACATGCTGAGTCTCTGGGAAAGCAGAGATCCCCAAAGCTGTTGTGCCTGTGGATAGGCTGCAGAGGGATAGTGAAAAACTGCATTAGTTTTCAGGGCTGGCACCTTCCCTGTGGGAGAAGGAGCCGTAAGTTTGCCTTCTCAGAAAAAAGCTTCTGCCGAGAGCGAGCACCGTGACATGCTGAGTCTCTGGGAAAGCAGAGATCCCCAAAGCTGTTGTGCCTGTGGATAGGCTGCAGAGGGATAGTGAAGACCAGCAAGATCTTTCAGGGCTGGCACCTTCCTTGTGGGAGAAGGAGCCGTAAGTTTGCCTTTTCAGAAAAAAGCTTCTGCCGAGAGCGAGCACCGTGACATGCTGAGTCTCTGGGAAAGCAGAGATCCCCAGTGCTGTTGCGGCTATAGATAGGCTGCAGAGGGATAGTGAAAACCAGCAAGATCTTTCAGGGCTGGCACCTTCCTTGTGGGAGAAGCAGCCGTAAGTTTGCCTTTTCAGAAAAAAGCTTCTGCCGAGAACGAGCACCGTGACATGCTGAGTCTCTGGGAAAGCAGAGATCCCCAATGCTGCGGTGCCTGTGGATAGGCTGCAGGGGGCGGTGAAGACCACAAGATCTTTCAGGGCTGGCACCTACCCTGTGGGACAAGGAGCCAGACTTTTGCCTTTCAAAAAAATATTTCTGCCCTGAACGAGCACCGTGACATGCTGAGTCTCTGGGAAAGCAGAGATCCCCAGTGCTGTTGCGGCTAAAGATAGGCTGCAGGGGGATAGTGCAGACCTGCTAGAGCTTTGAGGGCTGGCAGCTTTCTTGTGGGACAAGGAGCCAGACTTTTGCCTTTCAAAAAATGTTTCTGCCCTGAACGAGCACCGTGACATGCTGAGTCTCTGGGAAAGCAGAGATCCCCAAAGCTGTTGTGCCTGTGGATAGGCTGCAGAGGGATAGTGAATACCAGCAAGATCTTTCAGGGCTGGAACCTTCCTTGTGGGAGAAGGAGCCATAAGTTTGCCTTTTCAGAAAAAGCTTCTGCCGAGAGTGAGCACCGTGACATGCTGAGTCTCTGGGAAAGCAGAGATCCCAAAAGCTGTTGTGCCTGTGGATAGGCTGCAGAGGGATAGTGAATACCAGCAAGATCTTTCAGGGCTGGCACCTTCCTTGTGGGAGAAGGATCCATAAGTTTGCCTTTTCAGAAAATGCTTCTGCCGGGAGCGAGCACCGTGACATGCTGAGTCTCTGGGAAAGCAGAGATCCCCAAAGCTGTTGTGCCTGTGGATAGGCTGCAGAGGGATAGTGAAAAACTGCATTAGTTTTCAGGGCTGGCACCTTCCCTGTGGGAGAAGGAGCCGTAAGTTTGCCTTCTCAGAAAAAAGCTTCTGCCGAGAGCGAGCACCGTGACATGCTGAGTCTCTGGGAAAGCAGAGATCCCCAAAGCTGTTGTGCCTGTGGATAGGCTGCAGAGGGATAGTGAAAAACTGCATTAGTTTTCAGGGCTGGCACCTTCCCTGTGGGAGAAGGAGCCGTAAGTTTGCCTTCTCAGAAAAAAGCTTCTGCCGAGAGCGAGCACCGTGACATGCTGAGTCTCTGGGAAAGCAGAGATCCCCAAAGCTGTTGTGCCTGTGGATAGGCTGCAGAGGGATAGTGAAAAACTGCATTAGTTTTCAGGGCTGGCACCTTCCCTGTGGGAGAAGGAGCCGTAAGTTTGCCTTTTCAGAAAAAAGCTTCTGCCGAGAGCGAGCACCGTGACATGCTGAGTCTCTGGGAAAGCAGAGATCCCCAAAGCTGTTGTGCCTGTGGATAGGCTGCAGAGGGATAGTGAAAAACTGCATTAGTTTTCAGGGCTGGCACCTTCCCTGTGGGAGAAGGAGCCGTAAGTTTGCCTTCTCAGAAAAAAGCTTCTGCCGAGAGCGAGCACCGTGACATGCTGAGTCTCTGGGAAAGCAGAGATCCCCAAAGCTGTTGTGCCTGTGGATAGGCTGCAGAGGGATAGTGAATACCAGCAAGATTTTTCAGGGCTGGCACCTTCCCTGTGGGAGAAGGAGCCGTAAGTTTGCCTTTTCAGAAAAAGGCTCTGGCGAGAGTGAGCACCGTGACATGCTGAGTCTCTGGGAAAGCAGAGATCCCCAAAGCTGTTGTGCCTGTGGATAGGCTGCAGAGGGATAGTGAAAAACTGCATTAGTTTTCAGGGCTGGCACCTTCCCTGTGGGAGAAGGAGCCGTAAGTTTGCCTTTTCAGAAAAAAGCTTCTGCCGAGAGCGAGCACCGTGACATGCTGAGTCTCTGGGAAAGCAGAGATCCCCAAAGCTGTTGTGCCTGTGGATAGGCTGCAGAGGGATAGTGAAAAACTGCATTAGTTTTCAGGGCTGGCACCTTCCCTGTGGGAGAAGGAGCCGTAAGTTTGCCTTTTCAGAAAAAAGCTTCTGCCGAGAGCGAGCACCGTGACATGCTGAGTCTCTGGGAAAGCAGAGATCCCCAAAGCTGTTGTGCCTGTGGATAGGCTGCAGAGGGATAGTGAAAAACTGCATTAGTTTTCAGGGCTGGCACCTTCCCTGTGGGAGAAGGAGCCGTAAGTTTGCCTTTTCAGAAAAAAGCTTCTGCCGAGAGCGAGCACCGTGACATGCTGAGTCTCTGGGAAAGCAGAGATCCCCAAAGCTGTTGTGCCTGTGGATAGGCTGCAGAGGGATAGTGAAAAACTGCATTAGTTTTCAGGGCTGGCACCTTCCCTGTGGGAGAAGGAGCCGTAAGTTTGCCTTTTCAGAAAAAAGCTTCTGCCGAGAGCGAGCACCGTGACATGCTGAGTCTCTGGGAAAGCAGAGATCCCCAAAGCTGTTGTGCCTGTGGATAGGCTGCAGAGGGATAGTGAAAAACTGCATTAGTTTTCAGGGCTGGCACCTTCCCTGTGGGAGAAGGAGCCGTAAGTTTGCCTTCTCAGAAAAAAGCTTCTGCCGAGAGCGAGCACCGTGACATGCTGAGTCTCTGGGAAAGCAGAGATCCCCAGTGCTGTTGCGGCTAAAGATAGGCTGCAGGGGGATAGTGCAGACCTGCTAGAGCTTTGAGGGCTGGCAGCTTTCTTGTGGGAGAAGGAGCCAGACTTTTGCCTTTCAAAAAATGTTTCTGCCCTGAACGAGCACCGTGACATGCTGAGTCTCTGGGAAAGCATAGATCCCCAGTGCTGTTGTGCCTGTGGATAGGCTGCAGAGGGATAGTGAATACCAGCAAGATCTTTCAGGGCTGGAACCTTCCTCGTGGGAGAAGGAGCCATAAGTTTGCCTTTTCAGAAAAAGCTTCTGCCGAGAGTGAGCACCGTGACATGCTGAGTCTCTGGGAAAGCAGAGATCCCCAGTGCTGTTGTGCCTGTGGATAGGCTGCAGAGGGATAGTGAATACCAGCAAGATCTTTCAGGGCTGGAAGCTTCCTTGTGGGAGAAGGATCCATAAGTTTGCCTTTTCAGAAAAAGCTTCTGCCGAGAGTGAGCACCGTGACATGCTGAGTCTCTGGGAAAGCAGAGATCCCCAAAGCTGTTGTGCCTGTGGATAGGCTGCAGAGGGATAGTGAAAAACTGCATTAGTTTTCAGGGCTGGCACCTTCCCTGTGGGAGAAGGAGCCGTAAGTTTGCCTTTTCAGAAAAAAGCTTCTGCCGAGAGCGAGCACCGTGACATGCTGAGTCTCTGGGAAAGCAGAGATCCCCAAAGCTGTTGTGCCTGTGGATAGGCTGCAGAGGGATAGTGAAAAACTGCATTAGTTTTCAGGGCTGGCACCTTCCCTGTGGGAGAAGGAGCCGTAAGTTTGCCTTCTCAGAAAAAAGCTTCTGCCGAGAGCGAGCACCGTGACATGCTGAGTCTCTGGGAAAGCAGAGATCCCAAAAGCTGTTGTGCCTGTGGATAGGCTGCAGAGGGATAGTGAAAAACTGCATTAGTTTTCAGGGCTGGCACCTTCCCTGTGGGAGAAGGAGCCGTAAGTTTGCCTTTTCAGAAAAAAGCTTCTGCCGAGAGCGAGCACCGTGACATGCTGAGTCTCTGGGAAAGCAGAGATCCCCAAAGCTGTTGTGCCTAAGGATAGGCTGCAGAGGGATAGTGAAAAACTGCATTAGTTTTCAGGGCTGGCACCTTCCCTGTGGGAGAAGGAGCCGTAAGTTTGCCTTCTCAGAAAAAAGCTTCTGCCGAGAGCGAGCACCGTGACATGCTGAGTCTCTGGGAAAGCAGAGATCCCCAAAGCTGTTGTGCCTGTGGATAGGCTGCAGAGGGATAGTGAATACCAGCAAGATTTTTCAGGGCTGGCACCTTCCCTGTGGGAGAAGGAGCCGTAAGTTTGCCTTTTCAGAAAAAAGCTTCTGCCGAGAGCGAGCACCGTGACATGCTGAGTCTCTGGGAAAGCAGAGATCCCCAAAGCTGTTGTGCCTGTGGATAGGCTGCAGAGGGATAGTGAAAAACTGCATTAGTTTTCAGGGCTGGCACCTTCCCTGTGGGAGAAGGAGCCGTAAGTTTGCCTTTTCAGAAAAAAGCTTCTGCCGAGAGCGAGCACCGTGACATGCTGAGTCTCTGGGAAAGCAGAGATCCCCAAAGCTGTTGTGCCTGTGGATAGGCTGCAGAGGGATAGTGAATACCAGCAAGATTTTTCAGGGCTGGCACCTTCCCTGTGGGAGAAGGAGCCGTAAGTTTGCCTTTTCAGAAAAAGGCTCTGGCGAGAGTGAGCACCGTGACATGCTGAGTCTCTGGGAAAGCAGAGATCCCCAAAGCTGTTGTGCCTGTGGATAGGCTGCAGAGGGATAGTGAAAAACTGCATTAGTTTTCAGGGCTGGCACCTTCCCTGTGGGAGAAGGAGCCGTAAGTTTGCCTTTTCAGAAAAAAGCTTCTGCCGAGAGCGAGCACCGTGACATGCTGAGTCTCTGGGAAAGCAGAGATCCCCAAAGCTGTTGTGCCTGTGGATAGGCTGCAGAGGGATAGTGAAAAACTGCATTAGTTTTCAGGGCTGGCACCTTCCCTGTGGGAGAAGGAGCCGTAAGTTTGCCTTTTCAGAAAAAAGCTTCTGCCGAGAGCGAGCACCGTGACATGCTGAGTCTCTGGGAAAGCAGAGATCCCCAAAGCTGTTGTGCCTGTGGATAGGCTGCAGAGGGATAGTGAAAAACTGCATTAGTTTTCAGGGCTGGCACCTTCCCTGTGGGAGAAGGAGCCGTAAGTTTGCCTTTTCAGAAAAAAGCTTCTGCCGAGAGCGAGCACCGTGACATGCTGAGTCTCTGGGAAAGCAGAGATCCCCAAAGCTGTTGTGCCTGTGGATAGGCTGCAGAGGGATAGTGAACACCAGCAAGATTTTTCAGGGCTGGCACCTTCCCTGTGGGAGAAGGAGCCGTAAGTTTGCCTTTTCAGAAAAAAGCTTCTGCCGAGAGCGAGCACCGTGACATGCTGAGTCTCTGGGAAAGCAGAGATCCCCAGTGCTGTTGCGGCTAAAGATAGGCTGCAGGGGGATAGTGCAGACCTGCTAGAGCTTTGAGGGCTGGCAGCTTTCTTGTGGGAGAAGGAGCCAGACTTTTGCCTTTCAAAAAATGTTACTGCCCTGAACGAGCACCGTGACATGCTGAGTCTCTGGGAAAGCAGAGATCCCCAGTGCTGTTGTGCCTGTGGATAGGCTGCAGAGGGATAGTGAATACCAGCAAGATCTTTCAGGGCTGGAACCTTCCTCGTGGGAGAAGGAGCCATAAGTTTGCCTTTTCAGAAAAAGCTTCTGCCGAGAGTGAGCACCGTGACATGCTGAGTCTCTGGGAAAGCAGAGATCCCCAGTGCTGTTGTGCCTGTGGATAGGCTGCAGAGGGATAGTGAATACCAGCAAGATCTTTCAGGGCTGGAAGCTTCCTTGTGGGAGAAGGATCCATAAGTTTGCCTTTTCAGAAAAAGCTTCTGCCGAGAGTGAGCACCGTGACATGCTGAGTCTCTGGGAAAGCAGAGATCCCAAAAGCTGTTGTGCCTGTGGATAGGCTGCAGAGGGATAGTGAAAAACTGCATTAGTTTTCAGGGCTGACACCTTCCCTGTGGGAGAAGGAGCCGTAAGTTTGCCTTCTCAGAAAAAAGCTTCTGCCGAGAGCGAGCACCGTGACATGCTGAGTCTCTGGGAAAGCAGAGATCCCCAAAGCTGTTGTGCCTGTGGATAGGCTGCAGAGGGATAGTGAAAAACTGCATTAGTTTTCAGGGCTGGCACCTTCCCTGTGGGAGAAGGAGCCGTAAGTTTGCCTTCTCAGAAAAAAGCTTCTGCCGAGAGCGAGCACCGTGACATGCTGAGTCTCTGGGAAAGCAGAGATCCCCAAAGCTGTTGTGCCTGTGGATAGGCTGCAGAGGGATAGTGAAAAACTGCATTAGTTTTCAGGGCTGGCACCTTCCCTGTGGGAGAAGGAGCCGTAAGTTTGCCTTTTCAGAAAAAGGCTCTGGCGAGAGTGAGCACCGTGACATGCTGAGTCTCTGGGAAAGCAGAGATCCCCAAAGCTGTTGTGCCTGTGGATAGGCTGCAGAGGGATAGTGAAAAACTGCATTAGTTTTCAGGGCTGGCACCTTCCCTGTGGGAGAAGGAGCCGTAAGTTTGCCTTGTCAGAAAAAAGCTTCTGCCGAGAGCGAGCACCGTGACATGCTGAGTCTCTGGGAAAGCAGAGATCCCCAAAGCTGTTGTGCCTGTGGATAGGCTGCAGAGGGATAGTGAATACCAGCAAGATTTTTCAGGGCTGGCACCTTCCCTGTGGGAGAAGGAGCCGTAAGTTTGCCTTTTCAGAAAAAAGCTTCTGCCGAGAGCGAGCACCGTGACATGCTGAGTCTCTGGGAAAGCAGAGATCCCCAAAGCTGTTGTGCCTGTGGATAGGCTGCAGAGGGATAGTGAAAAACTGCATTAGTTTTCAGGGCTGGCACCTTCCCTGTGGGAGAAGGAGCCGTAAGTTTGCCTTTTCAGAAAAAAGCTTCTGCCGAGAGCGAGCACCGTGACATGCTGAGTCTCTGGGAAAGCAGAGATCCCCAAAGCTGTTGTGCCTGTGGATAGGCTGCAGAGGGATAGTGAAAAACTGCATTAGTTTTCAGGGCTGGCACCTTCCCTGTGGGAGAAGGAGCCGTAAGTTTGCCTTTTCAGAAAAAAGCTTCTGCCGAGAGCGAGCACCGTGACATGCTGAGTCTCTGGGAAAGCAGAGATCCCCAAAGCTGTTGTGCCTGTGGATAGGCTGCAGAGGGATAGTGAAAAACTGCATTAGTTTTCAGGGCTGGCACCTTCCCTGTGGGAGAAGGAGCCGTAAGTTTGCCTTTTCAGAAAAAAGCTTCTGCCGAGAGCGAGCACCGTGACATGCTGAGTCTCTGGGAAAGCAGAGATCCCCAAAGCTGTTGTGCCTGTGGATAGGCTGCAGAGGGATAGTGAAAAACTGCATTAGTTTTCAGGGCTGGCACCTTCCCTGTGGGAGAAGGAGCCGTAAGTTTGCCTTTTCAGAAAAAAGCTTCTGCCGAGAGCGAGCACCGTGACATGCTGAGTCTCTGGGAAAGCAGAGATCCCCAAAGCTGTTGTGCCTGTGGATAGGCTGCAGAGGGATAGTGAAAAACTGCATTAGTTTTCAGGGCTGGCACCTTCCCTGTGGGAGAAGGAGCCGTAAGTTTGCCTTTTCAGAAAAAAGCTTCTGCCGAGAGCGAGCACCGTGACATGCTGAGTCTCTGGGAAAGCAGAGATCCCCAAAGCTGTTGTGCCTGTGGATAGGCTGCAGAGGGATAGTGAAAAACTGCATTAGTTTTCAGGGCTGGCACCTTCCCTGTGGGAGAAGGAGCCGTAAGTTTGCCTTTTCAGAAAAATCTTCTGCCGAGAGCGAGCACCGTGACATGCTGAGTCTCTGGGAAAGCAGAGATCCCCAAAGCTGTTGTGCCTGTGGATAGGCTGCAGAGGGATAGTGAAAAACTGCATTAGTTTTCAGGGCTGGCACCTTCCCTGTGGGAGAAGGAGCCGTAAGTTTGCCTTTTCAGAAAAAAGCTTCTGCCGAGAACGAGCACCGTGACATGCTGAGTCTCTGAGAATGCTGGGATCCCCAGTGCTGTTGTGCCTGTGGATAGGCTGCAGAGGGATAGTGAAAAACTGCATTAGTTTTCAGGGCTGGCACCTTCCCTGTGGGAGAAGGAGCCGTAAGTTTGCCTTTTCAGAAAAAAGCTTCTGCCGAGAGCGAGCACCGTGACATGCTGAGTCTCTGGGAAAGCAGAGATCCCCAAAGCTGTTGTGCCTGTGGATAGGCTGCAGAGGGATAGTGAACACCAGCAAGATTTTTCAGGGCTGGCACCTTCCCTGTGGGAGAAGGAGCCGTAAGTTTGCCTTTTCAGAAAAAAGCTTCTGCCGAGAGCGAGCACCGTGACATGCTGAGTCTCTGGGAAAGCAGAGATCCCCAAAGCTGTTGTGCCTGTGGATAGGCTGCAGAGGGATAGTGAAAAACTGCATTAGTTTTCAGGGCTGGCACCTTCCCTGTGGGAGAAGGAGCCGTAAGTTTGCCTTTTCAGAAAAAAGCTTCTGCCGAGAGCGAGCACCGTGACATGCTGAGTCTCTGGGAAAGCAGAGATCCCCAAAGCTGTTGTGCCTGTGGATAGGCTGCAGAGGGATAGTGAAAAACTGCATTAGTTTTCAGGGCTGGCACCTTCCCTGTGGGAGAAGGAGCCGTAAGTTTGCCTTTTCAGAAAAAAGCTTCTGCCGAGAGCGAGCACCGTGACATGCTGAGTCTCTGGGAAAGCAGAGATCCCCAGTGCTGTTGCGGCTAAAGATAGGCTGCAGGGGGATAGTGCAGACCTGCTAGAGCTTTGAGGGCTGGCAGCTTTCTTGTGGGAGAAGGAGCCAGACTTTTGCCTTTCAAAAAATGTTTCTGCCCTGAACGAGCACCGTGACATGCTGAGTCTCTGGGAAAGCAGAGATCCCCAGTGCTGTTGTGCCTGTGGATAGGCTGCAGAGGGATAGTGAATACCAGCAAGATCTTTCAGGGCTGGAACCTTCCTCGTGGGAGAAGGAGCCATAAGTTTGCCTTTTCAGAAAAAGCTTCTGCCGAGAGTGAGCACCGTGACATGCTGAGTCTCTGGGAAAGCAGAGATCCCAAAAGCTGTTGTGCCTGTGGATAGGCTGCAGAGGGATAGTGAAAAACTGCATTAGTTTTCAGGGCTGGCACCTTCCCTGTGGGAGAAGGAGCCGTAAGTTTGCCTTCTCAGAAAAAAGCTTCTGCCGAGAGCGAGCACCGTGACATGCTGAGTCTCTGGGAAAGCAGAGATCCCCAAAGCTGTTGTGCCTGTGGATAGGCTGCAGAGGGATAGTGAAAAACTGCATTAGTTTTCAGGGCTGGCACCTTCCCTGTGGGAGAAGGAGCCGTAAGTTTGCCTTCTCAGAAAAAAGCTTCTGCCGAGAGCGAGCACCGTGACATGCTGAGTCTCTGGGAAAGCAGAGATCCCCAAAGCTGTTGTGCCTGTGGATAGGCTGCAGAGGGATAGTGAAAAACTGCATTAGTTTTCAGGGCTGGCACCTTCCCTGTGGGAGAAGGAGCCGTAAGTTTGCCTTCTCAGAAAAAAGCTTCTGCCGAGAGCGAGCACCGTGACATGCTGAGTCTCTGGGAAAGCAGAGATCCCCAAAGCTGTTGTGCCTGTGGATAGGCTGCAGAGGGATAGTGAAAAACTGCATTAGTTTTCAGGGCTGGCACCTTCCCTGTGGGAGAAGGAGCCGTAAGTTTGCCTTTTCAGAAAAAGGCTCTGGCGAGAGCGAGCACCGTGACATGCTGAGTCTCTGGGAAAGCAGAGATCCCCAAAGCTGTTGTGCCTGTGGATAGGCTGCAGAGGGATAGTGAAAAACTGCATTAGTTTTCAGGGCTGGCACCTTCCCTGTGGGAGAAGGAGCCGTAAGTTTGCCTTCTCATAAAAAAGCTTCTGCCGAGAGCGAGCACCGTGACATGCTGAGTCTCTGGGAAAGCAGAGATCCCCAAAGCTGTTGTGCCTGTGGATAGGCTGCAGAGGGATAGTGAATACCAGCAAGATTTTTCAGGGCTGGCACCTTCCCTGTGGGAGAAGGAGCCGTAAGTTTGCCTTTTCAGAAAAAGGCTCTGGCGAGAGTGAGCACCGTGACATGCTGAGTCTCTGGGAAAGCAGAGATCCCCAAAGCTGTTGTGCCTGTGGATAGGCTGCAGAGGGATAGTGAAAAACTGCATTAGTTTTCAGGGCTGGCACCTTCCCTGTGGGAGAAGGAGCCGTAAGTTTGCCTTTTCAGAAAAAAGCTTCTGCCGAGAGCGAGCACCGTGACATGCTGAGTCTCTGGGAAAGCAGAGATCCCCAAAGCTGTTGTGCCTGTGGATAGGCTGCAGAGGGATAGTGAAAAACTGCATTAGTTTTCAGGGCTGGCACCTTCCCTGTGGGAGAAGGAGCTGTAAGTTTGCCTTTTCAGAAAAAAGCTTCTGCCGAGAGCGAGCACCGTGACATGCTGAGTCTCTGGGAAAGCAGAGATCCCCAAAGCTGTTGTGCCTGTGGATAGGCTGCAGAGGGATAGTGAAAAACTGCATTAGTTTTCAGGGCTGGCACCTTCCCTGTGGGAGAAGGAGCCGTAAGTTTGCCTTTTCAGAAAAAAGCTTCTGCCGAGAGCGAGCACCGTGACATGCTGAGTCTCTGGGAAAGCAGAGATCCCCAAAGCTGTTGTGCCTGTGGATAGGCTGCAGAGGGATAGTGAAAAACTGCATTAGTTTTCAGGGCTGGCACCTTCCCTGTGGGAGAAGGAGCCGTAAGTTTGCCTTTTCAGAAAAAAGCTTCTGCCGAGAGCGAGCACCGTGACATGCTGAGTCTCTGGGAAAGCAGAGATCCCCAAAGCTGTTGTGCCTGTGGATAGGCTGCAGAGGGATAGTGAAAAACTGCATTAGTTTTCAGGGCTGGCACCTTCCCTGTGGGAGAAGGAGCCGTAAGTTTGCCTTTTCAGAAAAAAGCTTCTGCCGAGAGCGAGCACCGTGACATGCTGAGTCTCTGGGAAAGCAGAGATCCCCAAAGCTGTTGTGCCTGTGGATAGGCTGCAGAGGGATAGTGAAAAACTGCATTAGTTTTCAGGGCTGGCACCTTCCCTGTGGGAGAAGGAGCCGTAAGTTTGCCTTTTCAGAAAAATCTTCTGCCGAGAGCGAGCACCGTGACATGCTGAGTCTCTGGGAAAGCAGAGATCCCCAAAGCTGTTGTGCCTGTGGATAGGCTGCAGAGGGATAGTGAAAAACTGCATTAGTTTTCAGGGCTGGCACCTTCCCTGTGGGAGAAGGAGCCGTAAGTTTGCCTTTTCAGAAAAAAGCTTCTGCCGAGAACGAGCACCGTGACATGCTGAGTCTCTGTGAATGCTGGGATCCCCAGAGCTGTTGTGCCTGTGGATAGGCTGCAGAGGGATAGTGAAAAACTGCATTAGTTTTCAGGGCTGGCACCTTCCCTGTGGGAGAAGGAGCCGTAAGTTTGCCTTTTCAGAAAAAAGCTTCTGCCGAGAGCGAGCACCGTGACATGCTGAGTCTCTGGGAAAGCAGAGATCCCCAAAGCTGTTGTGCCTGTGGATAGGCTGCAGAGGGATAGTGAAAAACTGCATTAGTTTTCAGGGCTGGCACCTTCCCTGTGGGAGAAGGAGCCGTAAGTTTGCCTTCTCAGAAAAAAGCTTCTGCCGAGAGCGAGCACCGTGACATGCTGAGTCTCTGGGAAAGCAGAGATCCCAAAAGCTGTTGTGCCTGTGGATAGGCTGCAGAGGGATAGTGAAAAACTGCATTAGTTTTCAGGGCTGGCACCTTCCCTGTGGGAGAAGGAGCCGTAAGTTTGCCTTCTCAGAAAAAAGCTTCTGCCGAGAGCGAGCACCGTGACATGCTGAGTCTCTGGGAAAGCAGAGATCCCCAAAGCTGTTGTGCCTGTGGATAGGCTGCAGAGGGATAGTGAAAAACTGCATTAGTTTTCAGGGCTGGCACCTTCCCTGTGGGAGAAGGAGCCGTAAGTTTGCCTTCTCAGAAAAAAGCTTCTGCCGAGAGCGAGCACCGTGACATGCTGAGTCTCTGGGAAAGCAGAGATCCCCAAAGCTGTTGTGCCTGTGGATAGGCTGCAGAGGGATAGTGAAAAACTGCATTAGTTTTCAGGGCTGGCACCTTCCCTGTGGGAGAAGGAGCCGTAAGTTTGCCTTTTCAGAAAAAAGCTTCTGCCGAGAGCGAGCACCGTGACATGCTGAGTCTCTGGGAAAGCAGAGATCCCCAAAGCTGTTGTGCCTGTGGATAGGCTGCAGAGGGATAGTGAAAAACTGCATTAGTTTTCAGGGCTGGCACCTTCCCTGTGGGAGAAGGAGCCGTAAGTTTGCCTTTTCAGAAAAAAGCTTCTGCCGAGAGCGAGCACCGTGACATGCTGAGTCTCTGGGAAAGCAGAGATCCCCAAAGCTGTTGTGCCTGTGGATAGGCTGCAGAGGGATAGTGAATACCAGCAAGATTTTTCAGGGCTGGCACCTTCCCTGTGGGAGAAGGAGCCGTAAGTTTGCCTTTTCAGAAAAAAGCTTCTGCCGAGAGCGAGCACCGTGACATGCTGAGTCTCTGGGAAAGCAGAGATCCCCAAAGCTGTTGTGCCTGTGGATAGGCTGCAGAGGGATAGTGAAAAACTGCATTAGTTTTCAGGGCTGGCACCTTCCCTGTGGGAGAAGGAGCCGTAGGTTTGCCTTTTCAGAAAAAAGCTTCTGCCGAGAGCGAGCACCGTGACATGCTGAGTCTCTGGGAAAGCAGAGATCCCAAAAGCTGTTGTGCCTGTGGATAGGCTGCAGAGGGATAGTGAAAAACTGCATTAGTTTTCAGGGCTGGCACCTTCCCTGTGGGAGAAGGAGCCGTAAGTTTGCCTTTTCAGAAAAAAGCTTCTGCCGAGAGCGAGCACCGTGACATGCTGAGTCTCTGGGAAAGCAGAGATCCCCAAAGCTGTTGTGCCTGTGGATAGGCTGCAGAGGGATAGTGAAAAACTGCATTAGTTTTCAGGGCTGGCACCTTCCCTGTGGGAGAAGGAGCCGTAAGTTTGCCTTTTCAGAAAAAAGCTTCTGCCGAGAGCGAGCACCGTGACATGCTGAGTCTCTGGGAAAGCAGAGATCCCAAAAGCTGTTGTGCCTGTGGATAGGCTGCAGAGGGATAGTGAAAAACTGCATTAGTTTTCAGGGCTGGCACCTTCCCTGTGGGAGAAGGAGCCGTAAGTTTGCCTTCTCAGAAAAAAGCTTCTGCCGAGAGCGAGCACCGTGACATGCTGAGTCTCTGGGAAAGCAGAGATCCCCAAAGCTGTTGTGCCTGTGGATAGGCTGCAGGGGATAGTGAAAAACTGCATTAGTTTTCAGGGCTGGCACCTTCCCTGTGGGAGAAGGAGCCGTAAGTTTGCCTTTTCAGAAAAATCTTCTGCCGAGAGCGAGCACCGTGACATGCTGAGTCTCTGGGAAAGCAGAGATCCCCAAAGCTGTTGTGCCTGTGGATAGGCTGCAGAGGGATAGTGAAAAACTGCATTAGTTTTCAGGGCTGGCACCTTCCCTGTGGGAGAAGGAGCCGTAAGTTTGCCTTTTCAGAAAAAAAGTTTCTGCCGAGAACGAGCACCGTGACATGCTGAGTCTCTGAGAATGCTGGGATCCCCAGTGCTGTTGTGCCTGTGGATAGGCTGCAGAGGGATAGTGAAAAACTGCATTAGTTTTCAGGGCTGGCACCTTCCCTGTGGGAGAAGGAGCCGTAAGTTTGCCTTCTCAGAAAAAAGCTTCTGCCGAGAGCGAGCACCGTGACATGCTGAGTCTCTGGGAAAGCAGAGATCCCAAAAGCTGTTGTGCCTGTGGATAGGCTGCAGAGGGATAGTGAAAAACTGCATTAGTTTTCAGGGCTGGCACCTTCCCTGTGGGAGAAGGAGCCGTAAGTTTGCCTTCTCAGAAAAAAGCTTCTGCCGAGAGCGAGCACCGTGACATGCTGAGTCTCTGGGAAAGCAGAGATCCCCAAAGCTGTTGTGCCTGTGGATAGGCTGCAGAGGGATAGTGAAAAACTGCATTAGTTTTCAGGGCTGGCACCTTCCCTGTGGGAGAAGGAGCCGTAAGTTTGCCTTCTCAGAAAAAAGCTTCTGCCGAGAGCGAGCACCGTGACATGCTGAGTCTCTGGGAAAGCAGAGATCCCAAAAGCTGTTGTGCCTGTGGATAGGCTGCAGAGGGATAGTGAAAAACTGCATTAGTTTTCAGGGCTGGCACCTTCCCTGTGGGAGAAGGAGCCGTAAGTTTGCCTTCTCAGAAAAAAGCTTCTGCCGAGAGCGAGCACCGTGACATGCTGAGTCTCTGGGAAAGCAGAGATCCCCAAAGCTGTTGTGCCTGTGGATAGGCTGCAGAGGGATAGTGAAAAACTGCATTAGTTTTCAGGGCTGGCACCTTCCCTGTGGGAGAAGGAGCCGTAAGTTTGCCTTCTCAGAAAAAAGCTTCTGCCGAGAGCGAGCACCGTGACATGCCTGAGTCTCTGGGAAAGCAGAGATCCCCAAAGCTGTTGTGCCTGTGGATAGGCTGCAGGGGATAGTGAAAAACTGCATTAGTTTTCAGGGCTGGCACCTTCCCTGTGGGAGAAGGAGCCGTAAGTTTGCCTTTTCAGAAAAATCTTCTGCCGAGAGCGAGCACCGTGACATGCTGAGTCTCTGGGAAAGCAGAGATCCCAAAGCTGTTGTGCCTGTGGATAGGCTGCAGAGGGATAGTGAAAAACTGCATTAGTTTTCAGGGCTGGCACCTTCCCTGTGGGAGAAGGAGCCGTAAGTTTGCCTTTTCAGAAAAAAAGTTTCTGCCGAGAGCGAGCACCGTGACATGCTGAGTCTCTGGAAAGCAGGATCCCCAAGCTGTTGTGCCTGTGGATAGGCTGCAGAGGGATAGTGAAAAACTGCATTAGTTTTCAGGGCTGGCACCTTCCCTGTGGGAGAAGGAGCCGTAAGTTTGCCTTCTCAGAAAAAAGCTTCTGCCGAGAGCGAGCACCGTGACATGCTGAGTCTCTGGGAAAGCAGAGATCCCCAAAGCTGTTGTGCCTGTGGATAGGCTGCAGAGGGATAGTGAAAAACTGCATTAGTTTTCAGGGCTGGCACCTTCCCTGTGGGAGAAGGAGCCGTAAGTTTGCCTTCTCAGAAAAAAGCTTCTGCCGAGAGCGAGCACCGTGACATGCTGAGTCTCTGGGAAAGCAGAGATCCCCAAAGCTGTTGTGCCTGTGGATAGGCTGCAGAGGGATAGTGAAAAACTGCATTAGTTTTCAGGGCTGGCACCTTCCCTGTGGGAGAAGGAGCCGTAAGTTTGCCTTCTCAGAAAAAAGCTTCTGCCGAGAGCGAGCACCGTGACATGCTGAGTCTCTGGGAAAGCAGAGATCCCCAAAGCTGTTGTGCCTGTGGATAGGCTGCAGAGGGATAGTGAAAAACTGCATTAGTTTTCAGGGCTGGCACCTTCCCTGTGGGAGAAGGAGCCGTAAGTTTGCCTTCTCAGAAAAAAGCTTCTGCCGAGAGCGAGCACCGTGACATGCTGAGTCTCTGGGAAAGCAGAGATCCCCCAAAGCTGTTGTGCCTGTGGATAGGCTGCAGAGGGATAGTGAAAAACTGCATTAGTTTTCAGGGCTGGCACCTTCCCTGTGGGAGAAGGAGCCGTAAGTTTGCCTTCTCAGAAAAAAGCTTCTGCCGAGAGCGAGCACCGTGACATGCTGAGTCTCTGGGAAAGCAGAGATCCCCAAAGCTGTTGTGCCTGTGGATAGGCTGCAGAGGGATAGTGAAAAACTGCATTAGTTTTCAGGGCTGGCACCTTCCCTGTGGGAGAAGGAGCCGTAAGTTTGCCTTCTCAGAAAAAAGCTTCTGCCGAGAGCGAGCACCGTGACATGCTGAGTCTCTGGGAAAGCAGAGATCCCCAAAGCTGTTGTGCCTGTGGATAGGCTGCAGAGGGATAGTGAAAAACTGCATTAGTTTTCAGGGCTGGCACCTTCCCTGTGGGAGAAGGAGCCGTAAGTTTGCCTTCTCAGAAAAAAGCTTCTGCCGAGAGCGAGCACCGTGACATGCTGAGTCTCTGGGAAAGCAGAGATCCCCAAAGCTGTTGTGCCTGTGGATAGGCTGCAGAGGGATAGTGAAAAACAGCAAGATTTTTCAGGGCTGGCACCTTCCCTGTGGGAGAAGGAGCCGTAAGTTTGCCTTTTCAGAAAAAAGCTTCTGCCGAGAGCGAGCACCGTGACATGCTGAGTCTCTGGGAAAGCAGAGATCCCCAAAGCTGTTGTGCCTGTGGATAGGCTGCAGAGGGATAGTGAAAAACTGCATTAGTTTTCAGGGCTGGCACCTTCCCTGTGGGAGAAGGAGCCGTAAGTTTGCCTTTTCAGAAAAAAGCTTCTGCCGAGAGCGAGCACCGTGACATGCTGAGTCTCTGGGAAAGCAGAGATCCCCAAAGCTGTTGTGCCTGTGGATAGGCTGCAGAGGGATAGTGAAAAACTGCATTAGTTTTCAGGGCTGGCACCTTCCCTGTGGGAGAAGGAGCCGTAAGTTTGCCTTTTCAGAAAAAAGCTTCTGCCGAGAGCGAGCACCGTGACATGCTGAGTCTCTGGGAAAGCAGAGATCCCCAAAGCTGTTGTGCCTGTGGATAGGCTGCAGAGGGATAGTGAAAAACTGCATTAGTTTTCAGGGCTGGCACCTTCCCTGTGGGAGAAGGAGCCGTAAGTTTGCCTTTTCAGAAAAAAGCTTCTGCCGAGAGCGAGCACCGTGACATGCTGAGTCTCTGGGAAAGCAGAGATCCCAAAGCTGTTGTGCCTGTGGATAGGCTGCAGAGGGATAGTGAAAAACTGCATTAGTTTTCAGGGCTGGCACCTTCCCTGTGGGAGAAGGAGCCGTAAGTTTGCCTTCTCAGAAAAAAGCTTCTGCCGAGAGCGAGCACCGTGACATGCTGAGTCTCTGGGAAAGCAGAGATCCCCAAAGCTGTTGTGCCTGTGGATAGGCTGCAGGGGATAGTGAAAAACTGCATTAGTTTTCAGGGCTGGCACCTTCCCTGTGGGAGAAGGAGCCGTAAGTTTGCCTTTTCAGAAAAAATCTTCTGCCGAGAGCGAGCACCGTGACATGCTGAGTCTCTGGGAAAGCAGAGATCCCCAAAGCTGTTGTGCCTGTGGATAGGCTGCAGAGGGATAGTGAAAAACTGCATTAGTTTTCAGGGCTGGCACCTTCCCTGTGGGAGAAGGAGCCGTAAGTTTGCCTTTTCAGAAAAAAGCTTCTGCCGAGAGCGAGCACCGTGACATGCTGAGTCTCTGAGAATGCAGAGATCCCCAGTGCTGTTGTGCCTGTGGATAGGCTGCAGAGGGATAGTGAAAAACTGCATTAGTTTTCAGGGCTGGCACCTTCCCTGTGGGAGAAGGAGCCGTAAGTTTGCCTTTTCAGAAAAAAGCTTCTGCCGAGAGCGAGCACCGTGACATGCTGAGTCTCTGGGAAAGCAGAGATCCCCAAAGCTGTTGTGCCTGTGGATAGGCTGCAGAGGGATAGTGAAAAACTGCATTAGTTTTCAGGGCTGTCACCTTCCCTGTGGGAGAAGGAGCCGTAAGTTTGCCTTCTCAGAAAAAAGCTTCTGCCGAGAGCGAGCACCGTGACATGCTGAGTCTCTGGGAATGCTGGGATCCCCAGTGCTGTTGTGCCTGTGGATAGGCTGCAGAGGGATAGTGAAAAACTGCATTAGTTTTCAGGGCTGGCACCTTCCCTGTGGGAGAAGGAGCCGTAAGTTTGCCTTTTCAGAAAAAAAGCTTCTGCCGAGAGCGAGCACCGTGACATGCTGAGTCTCTGGGAAAGCAGAGATCCCCAAAGCTGTTGTGCCTGTGGATAGGCTGCAGAGGGATAGTGAAAAACTGCATTAGTTTTCAGGGCTGGCACCTTCCCTGTGGGAGAAGGAGCCGTAAGTTTGCCTTCTCAGAAAAAAGCTTCTGCCGAGAGCGAGCACCGTGACATGCTGAGTCTCTGGGAAAGCAGAGATCCCCAAAGCTGTTGTGCCTGTGGATAGGCTGCAGAGGGATAGTGAAAAACTGCATTAGTTTTCAGGGCTGGCACCTTCCCTGTGGGAGAAGGAGCCGTAAGTTTGCCTTTCAGAAAAAAGCTTCTGCCGAGAGCGAGCACCGTGACATGCTGAGTCTCTGGGAAAGCAGAGATCCCCAAAGCTGTTGTGCCTGTGGATAGGCTGCAGAGGGATAGTGAAAAACTGCATTAGTTTTCAGGGCTGGCACCTTCCCTGTGGGAGAAGGAGCCGTAAGTTTGCCTTCTCAGAAAAAAGCTTCTGCCGAGAGCGAGCACCGTGACATGCTGAGTCTCTGGGAAAGCAGAGATCCCCAAAGCTGTTGTGCCTGTGGATAGGCTGCAGAGGGATAGTGAAAAACTGCATTAGTTTTCAGGGCTGGCACCTTCCCTGTGGGAGAAGGAGCCGTAAGTTTGCCTTCTCAGAAAAAAGCTTCTGCCGAGAGCGAGCACCGTGACATGCTGAGTCTCTGGAAAGCAGAGATCCCCAAAGCTGTTGTGCCTGTGGATAGGCTGCAGAGGGATAGTGAAAAACTGCATTAGTTTTCAGGGCTGGCACCTTCCCTGTGGGAGAAGGAGCCGTAAGTTTGCCTTCTCAGAAAAAAGCTTCTGCCGAGAGCGAGCACCGTGACATGCTGAGTCTCTGGGAAAGCAGAGATCCCCAAAGCTGTTGTGCCTGTGGATAGGCTGCAGAGGGATAGTGAAAAACTGCATTAGTTTTCAGGGCTGGCACCTTCCCTGTGGGAGAAGGAGCCGTAAGTTTGCCTTTTCAGAAAAAAGCTTCTGCCGAGAGCGAGCACCGTGACATGCTGAGTCTCTGGGAAAGCAGAGATCCCCAAAGCTGTTGTGCCTGTGGATAGGCTGCAGAGGGATAGTGAAAAACTGCATTAGTTTTCAGGGCTGGCACCTTCCCTGTGGGAGAAGGAGCCGTAAGTTTGCCTTCTCAGAAAAAAGCTTCTGCCGAGAGCGAGCACCGTGACATGCTGAGTCTCTGGGAAAGCAGAGATCCCCAAAGCTGTTGTGCCTGTGGATAGGCTGCAGAGGGATAGTGAAAAAACTGCATTAGTTTTCAGGGCTGGCACCTTCCCTGTGGGAGAAGGAGCCGTAAGTTTGCCTTTCAGAAAAAAGCTTCTGCCGAGAGCGAGCACCGTGACATGCTGAGTCTCTGGGAAAGCAGAGATCCCCAAAGCTGTTGTGCCTGTGGATAGGCTGCAGAGGGATAGTGAAAAACTGCATTAGTTTTCAGGGCTGGCACCTTCCCTGTGGGAGAAGGAGCCGTAAGTTTGCCTTCTCAGAAAAAAGCTTCTGCCGAGAGCGAGCACCGTGACATGCTGAGTCTCTGGGAAAGCAGAGATCCCCAAAGCTGTTGTGCCTGTGGATAGGCTGCAGAGGGATAGTGAAAAACTGCATTAGTTTTCAGGGCTGGCACCTTCCCTGTGGGAGAAGGAGCCGTAAGTTTGCCTTTTCAGAAAAAAGCTTCTGCCGAGAGCGAGCACCGTGACATGCTGAGTCTCTGGGAAAGCAGAGATCCCCAAAGCTGTTGTGCCTGTGGATAGGCTGCAGAGGGATAGTGAAAAACTGCATTAGTTTTCAGGGCTGGCACCTTCCCTGTGGGAGAAGGAGCCGTAAGTTTGCCTTTTCAGAAAAAAGCTTCTGCCGAGAGCGAGCACCGTGACATGCTGAGTCTCTGGGAAAGCAGAGATCCCCAAAGCTGTTGTGCCTGTGGATAGGCTGCAGAGGGATAGTGAAAAACTGCATTAGTTTTCAGGGCTGGCACCTTCCCTGTGGGAGAAGGAGCCGTAAGTTTGCCTTTTCAGAAAAAAGCTTCTGCCGAGAGCGAGCACCGTGACATGCTGAGTCTCTGGGAAAGCAGAGATCCCCAAAGCTGTTGTGCCTGTGGATAGGCTGCAGAGGGATAGTGAAAAACTGCATTAGTTTTCAGGGCTGGCACCTTCCCTGTGGGAGAAGGAGCCGTAAGTTTGCCTTCTCAGAAAAAAGCTTCTGCCGAGAGCGAGCACCGTGACATGCTGAGTCTCTGGGAAAGCAGAGATCCCAAAGCTGTTGTGCCTGTGGATAGGCTGCAGAGGGATAGTGAAAAACTGCATTAGTTTTCAGGGCTGGCACCTTCCCTGTGGGAGAAGGAGCCGTAAGTTTGCCTTTTCAGAAAAAAGCTTCTGCCGAGAGCGAGCACCGTGACATGCTGAGTCTCTGGGAAAGCAGAGATCCCCAAAGCTGTTGTGCCTGTGGATAGGCTGCAGAGGGATAGTGAAAAACTGCATTAGTTTTCAGGGCTGGCACCTTCCCTGTGGGAGAAGGAGCCGTAAGTTTGCCTTTCAGAAAAAAAGCTTCTGCCGAGAGCGAGCACCGTGACATGCTGAGTCTCTGGGAAAGCAGAGATCCCCAAAGCTGTTGTGCCTGTGGATAGGCTGCAGAGGGATAGTGAAAAACTGCATTAGTTTTCAGGGCTGGCACCTTCCCTGTGGGAGAAGGAGCCGTAAGTTTGCCTTTTCAGAAAAAAGCTTCTGCCGAGAGCGAGCACCGTGACATGCTGAGTCTCTGGGAAAGCAGAGATCCCCAAAGCTGTTGTGCCTGTGGATAGGCTGCAGAGGGATAGTGAAAAACTGCATTAGTTTTCAGGGCTGGCACCTTCCCTGTGGGAGAAGGAGCCGTAAGTTTGCCTTTTCAGAAAAAAGCTTCTGCCGAGAGCGAGCACCGTGACATGCTGAGTCTCTGGGAAAGCAGAGATCCCCAAAGCTGTTGTGCCTGTGGATAGGCTGCAGAGGGATAGTGAAAAACTGCATTAGTTTTCAGGGCTGGCACCTTCCCTGTGGGAGAAGGAGCCGTAAGTTTGCCTTCTCAGAAAAAAGCTTCTGCCGAGAGCGAGCACCGTGACATGCTGAGTCTCTGGGAAAGCAGAGATCCCCAAAGCTGTTGTGCCTGTGGATAGGCTGCAGAGGGATAGTGAAAAACTGCATTAGTTTTCAGGGCTGGCACCTTCCCTGTGGGAGAAGGAGCCGTAAGTTTGCCTTTTCAGAAAAAAGCTTCTGCCGAGAGCGAGCACCGTGACATGCTGAGTCTCTGGGAAAGCAGAGATCCCCAAAAGCTGTTGTGCCTGTGGATAGGCTGCAGAGGGATAGTGAAAAACTGCATTAGTTTTCAGGGCTGGCACCTTCCCTGTGGGAGAAGGAGCCGTAAGTTTGCCTTTCAGAAAAAAGCTTCTGCCGAGAGCGAGCACCGTGACATGCTGAGTCTCTGGGAAAGCAGAGATCCCCAAAGCTGTTGTGCCTGTGGATAGGCTGCAGAGGGATAGTGAAAAACTGCATTAGTTTTCAGGGCTGGCACCTTCCCTGTGGGAGAAGGAGCCGTAAGTTTGCCTTCTCAGAAAAAAGCTTCTGCCGAGAGCGAGCACCGTGACATGCTGAGTCTCTGGGAAAGCAGAGATCCCCAAAGCTGTTGTGCCTGTGGATAGGCTGCAGAGGGATAGTGAAAAACTGCATTAGTTTTCAGGGCTGGCACCTTCCCTGTGGGAGAAGGAGCCGTAAGTTTGCCTTTCAGAAAAAAGCTTCTGCCGAGAGCGAGCACCGTGACATGCTGAGTCTCTGGGAAAGCAGAGATCCCCAAAGCTGTTGTGCCTGTGGATAGGCTGCAGAGGGATAGTGAAAACTGCATTAGTTTTCAGGGCTGGCACCTTCCCTGTGGGAGAAGGAGCCGTAAGTTTGCCTTTCAGAAAAAAGCTTCTGCCGAGAGCGAGCACCGTGACATGCTGAGTCTCTGGGAAAGCAGAGATCCCCAAAGCTGTTGTGCCTGTGGATAGGCTGCAGAGGGATAGTGAAAAACTGCATTAGTTTTTCAGGGCTGGCACCTTCCCTGTGGGAGAAGGAGCCGTAAGTTTGCCTTCTCAGAAAAAGCTTCTGCCGAGAGCGAGCACCGTGACATGCTGAGTCTCTGGGAAAGCAGAGATCCCCAAAGCTGTTGTGCCTGTGGATAGGCTGCAGAGGGATAGTGAAAAACTGCATTAGTTTTCAGGGCTGGCACCTTCCCTGTGGGAGAAGGAGCCGTAAGTTTGCCTTTTCAGAAAAAAGCTTCTGCCGAGAGCGAGCACCGTGACATGCTGAGTCTCTGGGAAAGCAGAGATCCCAAAGCTGTTGTGCCTGTGGATAGGCTGCAGAGGGATAGTGAAAAACTGCATTAGTTTTCAGGGCTGGCACCTTCCCTGTGGGAGAAGGAGCCGTAAGTTTGCCTTTTCAGAAAAAAGCTTCTGCCGAGAGCGAGCACCGTGACATGCTGAGTCTCTGGAAAGCAGAGATCCCCAAAGCTGTTGTGCCTGTGGATAGGCTGCAGAGGGATAGTGAAAAACTGCATTAGTTTTCAGGGCTGGCACCTTCCCTGTGGGAGAAGGAGCCGTAAGATTGCCTTTTCAGAAAAAAGCTTCTGCCGAGAGCGAGCACCGTGACATGCTGAGTCTCTGGGAAAGCAGAGATCCCCAAAGCTGTTGTGCCTGTGGATAGGCTGCAGAGGGATAGTGAATACCATCAAGATTTTCAGGGCTGGCACCTTCCCTGTGGGAGAAGGAGCCGTAAGTTTGCCTTTTCAGAAAAAAGCTTCTGCCGAGAGCGAGCACCGTGACATGCTGAGTCTCTGGGAAAGCAGAGATCCCAAAAGCTGTTGTGCCTGTGGATAGGCTGCAGAGGGATAGTGAAAAAACTGCATTAGTTTTCAGGGCTGGCACCTTCCCTGTGGGAGAAGGAGCCGTAAGTTTGCCTTTTCAGAAAAAAGCTTCTGCCGAGAGCGAGCACCGTGACATGCTGAGTCTCTGGGAAAGCAGAGATCCCCAAAGCTGTTGTGCCTGTGGATAGGCTGCAGAGGGATAGTGAAAAACTGCATTAGTTTTCAGGGCTGGCACCTTCCCTGTGGGAGAAGGAGCCGTAAGTTTGCCTTTTCAGAAAAAAGCTTCTGCCGAGAGCGAGCACCGTGACATGCTGAGTCTCTGGGAAAGCAGAGATCCCCAAAGCTGTTGTGCCTGTGGATAGGCTGCAGAGGGATAGTGAAAAACTGCATTGTTTTCAGGGCTGGCACCTTCCCTGTGGGAGAAGGAGCCGTAAGTTTGCCTTTTCAGAAAAAAGCTTCTGCCGAGAGCGAGCACCGTGACATGCTGAGTCTCTGGAAAGCAGAGATCCCCAAAGCTGTTGTGCCTGTGGATAGGCTGCAGAGGGATAGTGAAAAACTGCATTAGTTTTCAGGGCTGGCACCTTCCCTGTGGGAGAAGGAGCCGTAAGTTTGCCTTTTCAGAAAAAAGCTTCTGCCGAGAGCGAGCACCGTGACATGCTGAGTCTCTGGGAAAGCAGAGATCCCCAAAGCTGTTGTGCCTGTGGATAGGCTGCAGAGGGATAGTGAAAACCTGCATGAGTTTTCAGGGCTGGCACCTTCCCTGTGGGAGAAGGAGCCGTAAGTTTGCCTTTTCAGAAAAAAGCTTCTGCCGAGAGCGAGCACCGTGACATGCTGAGTCTCTGGGAAAGCAGAGATCCCCAAAGCTGTTGTGCCTGTGGATAGGCTGCAGAGGGATAGTGAAAAACTGCATTAGTTTTCAGGGCTGGCACCTTCCCTGTGGGAGAAGGAGCCGTAAGTTTGCCTTTTCAGAAAAAAGCTTCTGCCGAGAGCGAGCACCGTGACATGCTGAGTCTCTGGGAAAGCAGAGATCCCCAAAGCTGTTGTGCCTGTGGATAGGCTGCAGAGGGATAGTGAAAAACTGCATTAGTTTTCAGGGCTGGCACCTTCCCTGTGGGAGAAGGAGCCGTAAGTTTGCCTTTTCAGAAAAAAGCTTCTGCCGAGAGCGAGCACCGTGACATGCTGAGTCTCTGGGAAAGCAGAGATCCCAAAAGCTGTTGTGCCTGTGGATAGGCTGCAGAGGGATAGTGAAAAACTGCATTAGTTTTCAGGGCTGGCACCTTCCCTGTGGGAGAAGGAGCCGTAAGTTTGCCTTTTCAGAAAAAAGCTTCTGCCGAGAGCGAGCACCGTGACATGCTGAGTCTCTGGGAAAGCAGAGATCCCCAAAGCTGTTGTGCCTGTGGATAGGCTGCAGAGGGATAGTGAAAAACTGCATTAGTTTTCAGGGCTGGCACCTTCCCTGTGGGAGAAGGAGCCGTAAGTTTGCCTTTTCAGAAAAAAGCTTCTGCCGAGAGCGAGCACCGTGACATGCTGAGTCTCTGGGAAAGCAGAGATCCCAAAGCTGTTGTGCCTGTGGATAGGCTGCAGAGGGATAGTGAATACCAGCAAGATTTTTCAGGGCTGGCACCTTCCCTGTGGGAGAAGGAGCCGTAAGTTTGCCTTTTCAGAAAAAAGCTTCTGCCGAGAGCGAGCACCGTGACATGCTGAGTCTCTGGGAAAGCAGAGATCCCCAAAGCTGTTGTGCCTGTGGATAGGCTGCAGAGGGATAGTGAAAAACTGCATTAGTTTTCAGGGCTGGCACCTTCCCTGTGGGAGAAGGAGCCGTAAGTTTGCCTTTTCAGAAAAAAGCTTCTGCCGAGAGCGAGCACCGTGACATGCTGAGTCTCTGGGAAAGCAGAGATCCCCAAAGCTGTTGTGCCTGTGGATAGGCTGCAGAGGGATAGTGAAAAACTGCATGAGTTTTCAGGGCTGGCACCTTCCCTGTGGGAGAAGGAGCCGTAAGTTTGCCTTTTCAGAAAAAAGCTTCTGCCGAGAGCGAGCACCGTGACATGCTGAGTCTCTGGGAAAGCAGAGATCCCAAAAGCTGTTGTGCCTGTGGATAGGCTGCAGAGGGATAGTGAAAAACTGCATTAGTTTTCAGGGCTGGCACCTTCCCTGTGGGAGAAGGAGCCGTAAGTTTGCCTTTTCAGAAAAAAGCTTCTGCCGAGAGCGAGCACCGTGACATGCTGAGTCTCTGGGAAAGCAGAGATCCCCAAAGCTGTTGTGCCTGTGGATAGGCTGCAGAGGGATAGTGAAAAACTGCATTAGTTTTCAGGGCTGGCACCTTCCCTGTGGGAGAAGGAGCCGTAAGTTTGCCTTTCTCAGAAAAAAGCTTCTGCCGAGAGCGAGCACCGTGACATGCTGAGTCTCTGGGAAAGCAGAGATCCCCAAAAGCTGTTGTGCCTGTGGATAGGCTGCAGAGGGATAGTGAAAAACTGCATTAGTTTTCAGGGCTGGCACCTTCCCTGTGGGAGAAGGAGCCGTAAGTTTGCCTTTTCAGAAAAAAGCTTCTGCCGAGAGCGAGCACCGTGACATGCTGAGTCTCTGGGAAAGCAGAGATCCCCAAAGCTGTTGTGCCTGTGGATAGGCTGCAGAGGGATAGTGAAAAACTGCATTAGTTTTCAGGGCTGGCACCTTCCCTGTGGGAGAAGGAGCCGTAAGTTTGCCTTCTCAGAAAAAAGCTTCTGCCGAGAGCGAGCACCGTGACATGCTGAGTCTCTGGGAAAGCAGAGATCCCCAAAAGCTGTTGTGCCTGTGGATAGGCTGCAGAGGGATAGTGAAAAACTGCATTAGTTTTCAGGGCTGGCACCTTCCCTGTGGGAGAAGGAGCCGTAAGTTTGCCTTTTCAGAAAAAAGCTTCTGCCGAGAGCGAGCACCGTGACATGCTGAGTCTCAGGGGAAAGCAGAGATCCCCAAAGCTGTTGTGCCTGTGGATAGGCTGCAGAGGGATAGTGAAAAACTGCATTAGTTTTCAGGGCTGGCACCTTCCCTGTGGGAGAAGGAGCCGTAAGTTTGCCTTTTCAGAAAAAAGCTTCTGCCGAGAGCGAGCACCGTGACATGCTGAGTCTCTGGGAAAGCAGAGATCCCCAAAAGCTGTTGTGCCTGTGGATAGGCTGCAGAGGGATAGTGAAAAACTGCATTAGGTTTCAGGGCTGGCACCTTCCCTGTGGGAGAAGGAGCCGTAAGTTTGCCTTCTTCAGAAAAAAGCTTCTGCCGAGAGCGAGCACCGTGACATGCTGAGTCTCTGGGAAAGCAGAGATCCCCAAAGCTGTTGTGCCTGTGGATAGGCTGCAGAGGGATAGTGAAAAACTGCATTAGTTTTCAGGGCTGGCACCTTCCCTGTGGGAGAAGGAGCCGTAAGTTTGCCTTTTCAGAAAAAAGCTTCTGCCGAGAGCGAGCACCGTGACATGCTGAGTCTCTGGGAAAGCAGAGATCCCCAAAGCTGTTGTGCCTGTGGATAGGCTGCAGAGGGATAGTGAAAAACTGCATTAGTTTTCAGGGCTGGCACCTTCCCTGTGGGAGAAGGAGCCGTAAGTTTGCCTTTTCAGAAAAAAGCTTCTGCCGAGAGCGAGCACCGTGACATGCTGAGTCTCTGGGAAAGCAGAGATCCCCAAAGCTGTTGTGCCTGTGGATAGGCTGCAGAGGGATAGTGAAAAACTGCATTAGTTTTCAGGGCTGGCACCTTCCCTGTGGGAGAAGGAGCCGTAAGTTTGCCTTTTCAGAAAAAAGCTTCTGCCGAGAGCGAGCACCGTGACATGCTGAGTCTCTGGGAAAGCAGAGATCCCCAAAGCTGTTGTGCCTGTGGATAGGCTGCAGAGGGATAGTGAAATACTGCATTAGTTTTCAGGGCTGGCACCTTCCCTGTGGGAGAAGGAGCCGTAAGTTTGCCTTTTCAGAAAAAAGCTTCTGCCGAGAGCGAGCACCGTGACATGCTGAGTCTCTGGAAAGCAGAGATCCCAAAGCTGTTGTGCCCTGTGGATAGGCTGCAGAGGGATAGTGAAAACTGCATTAGTTTTCAGGGCTGGCACCTTCCCTGTGGGAGAAGGGAGCCGTAAGTTTGCCTTTTCAGAAAAAAGCTTCTGCCGAGAGCGAGCACCGTG